>NW_016820813.1:306413-317636 GCF_001698545.2 Rhinopithecus bieti | reverse complement strand
AAAAAAAAAAAAAAAAAAAAAAAAAACCTTGGAAGATAAAGATGTGACCTTATTTATACATCTCAATCATCTCAGTGTTATATTAATTATATTATTGTATCTACTTGAAATAAGTAGATGCAACACTTATTTTCACTTTGTGGAGTATTTCCTTCTTATATAATGAGCTTACCAGGGCCACTGTCAGAAGTGTTTTTTCCAGTGAGACTGTGACTCTTATCAGTGTTACCGTAGTGTTATGCAGTACTGTAGGAACTTTCAAGTGTTCTGATTAGGATCTTACTCTGTTCAGAAAAAAAAATTAGCTTATACGTTGTAATTGTATGAACTTTGCAGTTGTTTAACAGAGAATATAAAAATGTTGAGTTTTGCCACACTGTAAAAGTAAAAAAACAGGGATAGACCATCCTAGAAGAAAGGGAAATTTTTTTTTTTTTTTTTGGAGGCCAAGTGTCACGTCTATTGCCCAAATTGGACTGGACTGCAGTGGCTTGATCTTGGCTCATTGCAACCTTCACCTCCCAGTGCTCAAGCGATTCTCGTGCCTCAGCCTCCCAAGTAGCTGGGACCACAGGCACATGCCACTGCACTCAGCTAATTTTTTGTAAAGCTGGGATTTCACCATGTTGCCCAGGCTGGTCTCAAACTCCTGAGCGTAAATGAGCCACCCACCTCAGCCTCCTAAAGTGCTGGGATTACAGGCATGAGCTGCCGCACCCAGACATGATATTATTTAATATTTCTTGGGCCAGGCACAGTGGCTTACACCTATTATCCCAGTGCTTTGGGAGGCCAAGGTGGGCGGATCACTTGAGGTCAGGAGTTTGAGACCAGCCTTACCAACACGGTGAAACCCTGTCTCAACTAAAAAAAAAAAAAAGCAAAATTAGCTGGGCATGATGGCACATGCCTGTAATTCCAGCTTCTTGGGAAGCTGAGGCAGGAGAATTGCTTGAATCCAGGAGGCGGAGGTTGCAGTGAGCCAGGGTCACACCATTGCGCTCCAGCCTGGGCAACAAGAGCGAAACTCTTGTCTTGAAATATATATATATATATTTTGTTACTTAATGTTAATGTGATTAAACAGAATATAGTTCACCTTACGTATTTCTTTATGTTTTAGATGCAGAAAGAAAAAGTTTATACACTCTCTTTCTGGAATCTGTACAGTCCCGTCTTCGACATGGAGAAGATTCCGCTCCACAGGTTCTTACTGAACAACAGGCAACCAAGGAGAATCTAATGAAGATGCAGTCCATTGCTGAAAGGCATCTTGAACTGGATGATGTTCATGATCCACTGCTTGCCATTAACTTTGCAAGGTGATCCACACCCACAAGGTTATCAGGAATTGAAATGGCGTCATTTGTGCGATGTTTGCTAACTGTTTATTTCTGGCAGGTAGGGCTTTCCAGGCCTGAAAACAAAAACGCTTGTAGGCTCTCCTTTCTTTCTGTTTGTTTGTTTTTGTTTTCGTTTGAGACAGAGCCTCACTCTGTCACCCAGGCTGGAGTGTAGTGGCGTGATCTTGGCTTACTGCAACCTTCGCCTCCCAGGTTGAGCAATTCTCGTACCTCAGCCTCCGAAGTACCTGGGACTATAGGCGTGTGCCACCACGCCCAGCCAATTTTTGTATTTTTAGTAGAGACAGGGTTTCGCCATGTTGGCCAGGCTCATCTCAAACTGCTGACCTCAGGTGATCCGCCCACCTCGGCCTCCCAAATTGTGAGCCACTGCGCCCTGCCTATCCTTTATAACAAGCAGAATGCAAGATGTTGTGCCTGCCTATTTCAGGTGTATAGTTTGGATTCCATGTTGTTTGTGGAAGTCTGCAGACATGACCCTGCCACCATGTGGTACCAATTTTGTCTGTGTCCTCGGGCCCCTGGAAGTGTCATCATTTACCCAGAATATGCTGAAACTCTGGGCCATGAGTGGGCCCTCGACACCCATTGAGTCAGGGTCCCCATTGGCGTATAGTATGTCCTGGGCTTACGCTGCTTTTCTGCACTTAGTCCATTAGAGTAAGTCATTAATACCCACATAGTTCCGGGTTGTCTGAAGGCCAGCATTTGCTGTGTCCAGCCCTCATCACTAGGAAGACCAGCTGTAGTACCTGAGCCTAAGGCAGTGGCAACTTCAAGAGACTGGTTCACTCAAAGGATATTTTGGGAGAAAGATTTTCTCTTTTGTAGTAGTTGGTAACTTCAAGACTAAAGGTAAAATGGGACTTTAGGGTTTTAAGAGAATTCTGTTGACAGCAGCTCATAAAAGAAGACACATTTTATCTTGAAGGATGTATTTGGAGCAGAGTGACTTTCACGAGAAGTTTGCTGGTGGTGATGTATGTGTGGATAGATCATCGGAATCTGTGACATGCCAGACTTTTGAGTTAACGCTGAGATCCTGCCTCTATCCTCATATTGACAAGCAGTATCTAGATTGCTGTGGAAATCTCATGCAAACTCTAAAAAAAGATTACAGGTAAAAGAGTAATTTAATTTTGGAAGTAGTAAATAGTTGATTGTACTTGAACAGTTGAGATTATTTTAAAATCTATTTCAATTCAGTTTTTATTAGAGTAGGAAATGGATATGCAGTAAACAATTTTTTAAGAGAAATCAATTGACCATCAATATTTTCTTAACTATGTTGTGAAACTTAATTCTGTATTTCTGAGAATCTTTCCCAAAACAAATACAGAAAAGTTTTACAAAATTACAAAGTTTGTTATCAGAATGAAAAAGACTAAATTACTTAGTGATAGATGACTAGTTCTTGAAACTATGGCGTATCCATCAATATGGTGTATACATACCCACATATGAACTTTGTAAAGTTCATAAAAATCACAGCAATTTAAAAGCAGGATATGTAATATGGTAGGAACTAGGTTTTCTTAACGCGTAGAAAAGACAGGAAAGAAACATTCCAAAAATTAAATATTAATGATGGAAATCCACCATAAATGATGGGATTTGGATTTTTTTTGTTAACATTTTTGTGACTGCCCAATTTTCTATCATTTAGTTATAGAAGATAACCTTTGTGATGATGAAAACCTATGCTGTTTTTATTATTGGAACAAGTGTAATAGGTGTTAATATTTCTAATTTTAGTAAATGTAGAATGTAAACTTGTTTCACTAAAAACAGGGTACAAAACCTGGTGTTGATCTGAAATCCTGCCTTACGAACACCAGAGATCTTTGCGTCACTCGTTTTCTCTCCATGCAGGTTGGTAGAATACTTGCAAGCCATGAGAAATTTTTTCTTAATGGAAGGAGGAGATACCATGTATGACTTCTACACATCCATTTTTGATAAAATAAGAGAAAAGGAAACGTGGCAGAATGTGTCTTTTCTTAATGTCCAACTCCAAGAAGCAGTAGGACAGCGTTATCCTGAAGATAGTTCACGGTAAAATATGGAAGCCACCTTTATTTAAATTAGTATAACATGAACTGTGTGCCAATAAGTCTTCTATGAATTACACAGATTATTTTATCCTCAGACTATTCCTATGAGTTTTACTAATATTATTTTACTTATTAGAAAATGGAGGCCAGCCACGGTGGCTCATACCTGTAATCCCAGCACTTTGGGAGGCAGAGGCGGTGGATCACCTGAGGTCAAGAGTTCAAGACCAGCCTAGCCAACATGGTGAAACTCCATCTCTACTAAAAATACAAAAAGCATGGTGGCAGGCACCTGGAATCCTGGCTACTTGGGAGGCTGAAGCAGGAGAATCGCTTGAACCTGGGAGGCAGAGGTTGCAGTGAGCCAAGATCACGCCACTGCACTCCGGCCTGGGCGACAAGAACGAGACTCCATTTTAAAAAAAAGAAAATTGAGGCAGAGGCTAGCTAAGTGAGTCTCCCACTAAACAAGAAAAGACGTTGAGATGCCACCATATGGCCAGGTGCAGTGGCTCATGCCAGTAATCCTAGCACTTTGGGAGGCCGAATTGGGAGGATTGCTTGAGCTCAGGAGTTTGCAACCAGTCTGGGCAACATAGTGGGACCTCGTCCCTCCAAAAAAAGGACAAAGTTGCCACCATACAGCCTGTCAGGGTCTGATGGCCTCCTTCACATGGCTGGAGCCAGTGCTTCCTCTCTCTGAGCTCCCACATGTGAGGTTTATCAGTCCTGCCTCCTAGAGAATGCCCCTGACATCACAGAACTGGCTCAGACCTCCCCCGTGGCCTCTGTCTCTCTCAGCCTCACTCCCTTCCACCAAAACAGACTTGACCCTCACCAGAGTGACCTCAGACCACCAGCAGTGACTTCCACCACTCATGCGTGTGCTCCCCGTGGGTGGCTCCTAGCAAATGGACTAAGCTTTGTCTCGGAAGGGAGAAAGCTATTTCCTGTCTGGCTCCGTTTTCCCAGCCTCATGTCCTGCACACATACACACCACGTTCTCTCTCCTATCTCACTTTGCATTTCACGGATTTCAGGATATTTCTGGTGTCTGCATGTACTGTCCTCCCACCTCCCTGTGACATACTCTCCAATTCTTGGGCCCGGCAGAGGTCTGCTCACTCCTATATCTTCATGTGCTACACTGGGCTGGGAGTCCCTGGAGGGAAGAGAGATTGGCTTTCTATTGCCTGCTCAGTGCAGCAGCTAACTTAGTATTGATATTTGGTAGATGCCTGCTAAGCACTGAGTGAATGCATACATACCAGGCCATTAAGAGCTAAAAATTCTTTTTTTTTTGAGATGGAGTCTCGCTTTGTCGCCCAGGCTGGAGTGCAGTGGTGCGATCTCGGCTCACTGCAAGCTTCGCCTCCAGGGTTCAGGCCATTCTCCTGCCTCAGCCTCTTGAGTAGCTGGGACTACTGGCTCCCGCCACCATGCCTGGCTAATTTTTTGTATTTTTACTAGAGATGGAGTTTCACTGTGTTAGCTAGGATGGTCTCGATCCAACCTCGTGATCTGCCTGCCTCGGCCTCACAAAGTGCTGGGATTACAGGTGTGAGCCACCGTGCCTGGCCAAAAGCTAAAAATTCTGACTAGTGCCTGTGTCATGATCAGCCAGTTCATAATCACACTGCCCTTTGACAATCTCTGGGTTGGAAGTTCACTCCCCACTTTAAACCTTCATATGCATCCAGGCATCCCCTCTTAGTGCCTCTGTGACTGTGGAAGAGGGCATCATTTCTCAGGAACCACTGATGGGACTATTTTGAGGATTAAATGAGCATACTGAGATTTCAATCCTCTTCTATTTTTCTTTTCTTTTTACTATTTATTCGCAGAGAGAGTCACGTCTGTCTCCAGGACCTCGGGTCGTCGTGGCCGGAAATCCTCAGCCTCGAGCCCGCCTCTCGCGTTCCCGCCATTCTCAAAAGATAGCCTCAGCCAATCCGAGCGAGCTGGGACTACAGGCGTCCGCCAATAAAAACCATCAGAACAGGAAAACAACCTAGATATTTTATAGTATGTTATTTCTTAGTAGAGAACGGAGAGATATATCACCGGGTGTTCGCAACAGGATGGTCTACGATCCTCCTGACCTCTGATCAACAACGCCCCGCTCTCCGCCAAACCCAAAAACACCACAACAACCAAAAACCCAACACAAACAACAACCACAACTGAAAGCACACATCCTACCCAAAACGACCTGAGAACAAAACCACAAACACAACAGACTACCCCCATCAAGTAGCTGGGATCGACAGGCATAGAGCCTTCCGCAGCAACCCCCTCACGGCCCCCAATTTTTTCTAATTACAATTGAATTATATAAAGTCTACATTACTACCACTAAACTCATCTAGAGTAGACCCCGCCCTATCCGCATCTATGTTATTTCCAAAATCTAAAAATCAACAAAAAATTAAATGAGGCTCTGGATATCATGTTAGAAAAGAATACAATATATAGTTGATACATTTGTTGGAATGTTTGCATTTCTTTTATGAAATGCAGTATCTTTTGGGGAATATTATGTAAATGCTAATTATTTTAAAAGAGGATTTTTGTGTGACATAGTGCTTTCACAAACTAAAACTGAAATTTCTTTCTTTAGTCTGTCTATATCTTTTGAAAATGTTGACACAGCTAAGAAGAAACTGCCTGTTCATATCTTAGACGGTCTGACCCTCAGCTACAAGGTATATGCTTATATTCTTTGTATGAACAGTGTTTTCTACTGAAATTAAAACATGCAAGTAATTGGTTATTTCTGTTCTAATTGTGTTTTTGTTTAATAGGTCCCATGGCCCGTGGACATTGTTATAAGTTTGGAATGTCAAAAAATTTATAATCAAGTGTTTCTTCTCTTACTGCAAATAAAGTGGGCAAAATATAGTCTGGATGTTTTACTTTTTGGTGGTAAGATTTGTTTTCAGCAGATAAATTGTAATTTAATTTAATTTTAGCCCTTAATAAAAGAGGTTGGTGGGGAAGGGAAGCATATGGAGATCTGGAAAAAAGAAAAAAAAGAGGTTGGTGGTTGTCAATCATTTTTTATGTGTATAGAAATGCCAGAATGGTGCGTATTCTAGCAGGGGGTTTACGGATGTCAAATACCTGAAAGAAAGATCAGGAAGTTGTATGTACAGTTGATCTGAAATACAACAACTTGATTAGGAAAAGTGATACAGGGAACTTTTCCCACTGCACCTTCCAGAGGCACTGAGGTTCGGTTCCTGCCACCCCTGCCAGTGCTTTCTGTGGTGCCAGGGCCGCATCCCTCCGAGTTTCTGCCAAAAACAGGCATCATGGTGCAGTGGGGCTTGAGTTGATGCTCTTTCTGTCCACTTTGCTCTTCCAATCTTTTATAGAACTGGTTAGTACTGCGGAAAAACCACATCTTCAAGAAGGCCTTGTACATGAACAAGACACAGTTGCTCAGTTCGGACCACAAAAAGAACCAGTAAGACAGCAGATTCATCGCATGTTCCTCTTAAGAGTGAAGCTCATGCATTTCGTGAACAGCTTGCACAACTACATCATGACCAGGGTTTGTGCCTCTCCCATCTGCTTCAGTTCTATCGCCTTATCTATACAGTTGTTCATGGAGAATTACTCATAATGTGTTTATAAATACAAAATGCCTACAGACTGTGAAAACGGGACATGTAGCAAATTTGATCATAAAATAACATGGCAGTGGGAGGAATGTTTTTGTAATTATACCGGAATATGTGTATCCAGAGGCCGCTGTCCCTCCTGTCCAGCAGCCCCTGGGGACAGGCACAGCCACAGCTCCTCTTCTGGAACTGAGCCCCCGCGCCCGGCCTTGTTTCCAATTACTACCATTGTTGTGTCTCTTCTACCACTAAACTCCTTAGGTAAAAGCTATCCCCTCTCTGTTATTTCTAAATCCAAATTTGAGCTCTGGAATATATGTTAGAAATGCCACGTAGTCCTTTAGTGTTCAATAGTGATGACAGCTGTCCCTAGAAAATGGCTCCAATGTTTAATAACAGCCAAAATCCACTGTGGTGTTTGGGAGGAAGATGCAGCCAGGTTATAGACTTTTTTCTTAAAAACAAGAGGTAACTCACTACAAAGTAAATGAAACTGTTTTTCTGGTACATCTAATAGCCAGTTCTAGAGGAAGTTTGAAAGAAGGGTTCAGAAATTGGAACAAGAGCGGTGTTATTAGAGGACAGTATGCATTTGGGGTTTGAATTGTTGTTTAGACCTATTTATACCTGGTCTGTGAGTTCTGAAAAGAACAGCGTTATTGAGGACAGTGTGCATTCGGCATTTGAATTGCTGTTTAGACCTGTTTATACCTGGTCTATGAGTTCTGAAACCCACCTTGCTTTGGTGAAGTGAGCCGCTGAAGCCTGTGTTTTGGACAGGAAGGCTATGGCAGAGGGGCTCCATGTTTCCCCTGACTGCATTACTGACCTTCACAAGGTTGGCCTTCATTAAGCCCCTAAATGATAAGAGTTTAAGTTTTTTCTTAGTTTGTTTTTTATTTGAAGTATGCTTATACTCATTTTAGAGAAAGATCAGTGTATGAGAAAAGGAACTTAAGAAATAAATTCACTGTAATTATTTGTGTA
Source organism: Rhinopithecus bieti (assembly GCF_001698545.2). Lineage (NCBI taxonomy): Eukaryota > Metazoa > Chordata > Mammalia > Primates > Cercopithecidae > Rhinopithecus > Rhinopithecus bieti. Next base: position 309,605 of record NW_016820813.1, on the reverse strand, counting down.
AAAGTAACACATTTACTTGATTTTTTTTTTTTTAATCAATGTGTCTTATATACAGTTTAATGTACTTGCCCCTTCCTGCCAGGGAATCTGTTAGTCCAGACTTTGGCGTTCACTCATTCACTGTGCCAGTGGGTGTCCTACAGGACTAACCCCCACCATCCTGTGGATCAGAACGCCAGAGTATCTAGGCAGCCTTTGAAGATGGTACTTTACGAAACTTTCTAGATTGTGATTATTGAAGGAAGAATTTGAGAGGAGTAGAAGAGCTTAGTAAAGAAGATTTGTGTGCAGCACACAAGTCCTCAAGGCTGCTGATTAAGCTTTTTATCTTTCTCTTCCAAGATTCTCCACAGTACAGGGCTGGAGTTTCAACATCAAGTCGAGGAAGCCAAGGATTTAGATCAGTTGATTAAAATTCACTATAGGTATCTGTCAACCATCCATGACCGGTGTCTGCTGAGAGAAAAGGTACATGAGATGTCTCTTGTAGATGTGGCCCCTGCTGGGCGAGTGGCGCTGTCTGCCTGCTTTGGAATTTTATGGTGATTAAGTAATGCTTCTGTCCTGTAGAATATTCTTTAAGGAAGAACCAGATCAAATGAGGTTACAAACAAATGCCCCAGGCCAGCCACAGTGGCTCATGCCTATAATCCCAGCATTTTGGGAAACTGAGGCAGGCAGATCTTATGAGGCCAAGAGTTCAAGACCAGCCTGGGCAACGTAGGAAGACTCTGTCTTTACAAAAAATTAAAAAGATTAGCAGACATGGTGGTGTACACCTGGAGGCCCAGCTACTTGCGAGGCTGAGGTGGGAGCATCGTTTGAGGCCAGTAGTTCGAAGCTGCAGTGAACTGTGATCACACCACTGCACTCTGCACTCCAGCTTGGGTAACAGAGCAAGACCTTGTCTCAAAAAGAAACAAGGAGGAGTGCCCTATTCATAGAAATTGTATCTAAGAGCAACATGAGAACTGTGTTTAATAGTCAGCACTCACTCTGCGTTACTCTTGGATTCAGTTGGAAAATCATGTCTGCAGTTAACAGTATGTCCACTTCACATGAATAGACGGAATTCCGTCATGTTAAAACCATTGGAATTCTTTATCCTAGTTTCATTGGTGAATTTAAATGGCCATCCCAGGAAAAGGTCTTAACAGTTTGTTCTGTTGGTTTGGCTCTACTGCTAATACCGCCTGTATATTCCATTCAGTGAATGCATGTGCCTGTTCCCAAGTGGGCATGGTTCAGAGCCTAGTACCCTTCCATATACATAGAAGGCAGTCACGGTGGTGAGGAGCTTTTTCTGTGATTCATTTAAAATAGGTGAAAGTGCTGGTATCAGTGTCCAAACCTAGTTACACAGTTTGTGTTCTGCGACTTTCGTCTCCAGGTCAGCTTTGTGAAAGAAGCTATCATGAAGGTGTTGAACTTGGCCCTCATGTTTGCAGACGGTTGGCAGGCAGGCCTGGGCGCTTGGCGGTAAGTATGTGACTTCTGAAGCATCTGCGCTCTAACCATTTCAGCTTCAGCTTCCCTTTTTTTAGAGACAACGTCTTCCCAGCCTCTCAGGAGGCTGAGAGAGGAGGATTGCTTGACCCCAGGAGTTCAAGACCAGCCTGGGCAACATAGCAAGACCCAGAGTTTAAAAAAAAAAAAAAGTACAAGTCTTTTGTGAGAAGTAAAACATTTTTAAAAATCTGAGGTCTTCTAACTGAACAGGCAAACATTTTTAGATTACACTCATGTTATATTGTGTAGGTTTTGTTAATGTTTATCGTGGACACCTTCAAACAGAAGTGGCAAGGACAGTTGTGAACACCGTGCTGGCACCTGCTTCGGCTGTGCCAGTGAGGACAGCTCTGTCATGTCTGTGCCCACCTCCCCCGTCACACTTGCTGAATTATTTTAAACCGAATTCTGGACGTCATGCTAGACTGTTCTCCAAAGTTGTATTTTGGATGAGCTCTGAAAGATACTGTATTTTGAGTGTTCGTTATTCGCACACATCACATAGGCAAGTGCACTGAATCAAGGGACAGTGGACGCAGGAGCAGTTCCCTCCAGCACTGCCATCCTCTACTGTGAACCCCAGTGTACAGCTCAGTATTTTGTTACCTGTCCTGTTTGTGAAGTCAGTGCCACAGTAGTTCTGCTATTACTACCATGAAGGAAAAGCACATGTTTGGTTGACTGGGTTGTCACAATAATAGCCTGTACTTCCTCCATGTCAGTAAGGAGGTAAGAGTTCATTTGAGTGCTAATATAATTGAAAATCTCCTCTTGGCTGTACTCTGAATCTAGAAACTAAGATAGTAGATGAAGCCATCCTTGCGGGGATGGAAATAGAAGTCTTACTTGCTTTATATTGCTGACTCAAATGGTGGTGTGGCTGTGTTTTGAAAGGAATCTTTATCTTTAGAGTATACATTTATACTTATGAAATATTCATGACTGCAGTGCCCTGATGTCTCCGGTTTATTTCCAAATACTGTGGTGGAGCTGGGCGGTGTAAGCTTGGCACCTGGGTGGCACCTGCCATGGCTGGGCAGTGGGCCATGGAAGCCCCTTACGAAGTTCTCTCTTACATGTGTTCGATATTTCTCTTAAAAAAAAAGAAAGGCTGGGCGCAGTGGCGGCTTACGCCTGTAATCGCAGCACTGTGGGAGGCCAAGATAAGCAGATCTCCTGAGGTCAGGAGTTCAAGACCAGCCTGACCAACATGGAAAAACTCCGTCTCTCCTAAAAATACAAAATTAGCCAGGCGTGGTGGTGCATGCCTGTAATCCCAGCTACTCGGGAGGCTGAGGCAAGAGAATCGCTTAAACCAAGGAAGGCGGAGGTTGTGGTGTGGTGAGCCGAGATCACTACATTGCACTCCAGCCTGGGAAACAAGAGCGAAACTCTGTCTCAAAAAAAAAAAAGCAGCTGGGCCGGACTCCGTGACTCACAACTGTAATCCCAGCACTTTGGGAGGCCAAGGAGGGCAGATCAACTGAGGTCAGGAGTTCGAGACCAGACTGACCAACATGGCGAAACCCCGTCTCTACTAAAAATACAAAAATTAGCCAGACGTGATAGTGGGCATCTGTAATTCCAGCTACTCAGGAGGCTAAGGCAGGAGAATTGCTTGAACCCAGGAGGTGGATCGTGCCACTGCACTTCAACATGGGCGACAGAGCAAGACTCCATCTC
>NW_016820813.1:296214-305924 GCF_001698545.2 Rhinopithecus bieti | reverse complement strand
AAAAAAAAAAAAAAAGGCTTTTAAAAAATAATTTCAAATTTTAAGGTTTATATTCTTAATGTATTCTTTATTTCAAAGAGAACGTATGCTTGTAAACAATAAAAACAGAACTGTTTAAAGGAAAAGGGAGTGTCTTTGGTCCTCCTAGTTCCAGAACTAGATACTATCTGGAAACAGCACAGCACAGCTTTATATCCTAATGAACCTTCCTTTGAAACACTTTGACATTTTTTATTTTAAAGTAGGGTAGGATGCTATGTGTTTTATTTTATAATCTTTAGATTTAGGATTTTAAATCATTAAACCAAAACACATTTGAAATTACTCCACAGATATCTTAAAGCCTACATATAAACCCCCAATGCCCTCACTTAATTGAAATTTACTTTTATTCCTAGAATGGAATCTATAGAGAAAATGGAGTCTGATTTTAAAAACTGCCATATGTTTCTTGTAACCATTTTAAACAAAGCCGTCTGTAGAGGATCCTTTCCCCATTGTGAGTATATCATGTTAAAATGTTCTACCTCTGTATTTTCTTGTAACTAGGAGTATGTGTCATTGTTTTGTTACTGATCCCATGACGAATTAGAATTTCTCACCATTTCAAAACTGAAAAATCCCTTAGCAGTTGTCCCATGCTTTGAATTGCTTTTTAAGCATTACAGTGAGGGTGAGTGCATGTGGAATATTTGTAAGCCTGAGGATCTTACTTTCTGGTATGCCATTTGTTACAACAGATTTCTAAAACTCCTATTAAATAAAGTCGATGGCAGAATAGATTTCTGTCGCACTCCACTATCATGTAGTTTTTGTAACTTTCTTTTCAAAAGCTAGACTTCTTAAAAATTTTTTTAGGAATTTAAAGCTCCTGGCCTGGTGCGGTGGCTTACACCTGTAATCCCAGCACTTTGGGAGGCTGACTGAATCACTGGAGGTCAGGAGTTGGGAGAACAGCCTGGCCGACATGGCAAAACCCTGTCTCTACTAAAAATACAAAAATTAGCTGGACATGGTGGCACGTGCCTGAAATTTCAGCAAAACAGCAGGCTGAGGCAGGAGAATTGCTTGAACCCTGGGGGTGGAGGTTGCAGTGAGCCGAGATTGTACCATTGCACTCCAGCCTGGGCAACGGACTGGGACTCCATCTCGAAAAAAAAATTTTTTTTTCAACATTTAAACTTGTTGCTTTAACCTTATTTTTATTCTTCCCACAGTGGAATCTCTAGCGCTGTCACTCATGGCTGGCATGGAACAAAGTTAAATGTCTTCAGTGTGAGAAATGTCTCCAGCTTCATCATCATACATGTACATGTCCACCATGTGCAGCTGAAAAGTGAGAATCTTTTCATTTTGGTTTATTTGTAAAACTTGTCCACTGTCGGCCGGGCACAGTCACTCACGCCTCTAATCCCAGCACTATGGGAGGCCAAGGCAGGCGGATCACTTGAGCCCAGGAGTTTGAGGCCAGCCTGGGCAACATGGTGAAACCCTGTGTCTACCAAAAATACAAAATGTATCCAGACATGTTGGTGTGTGCCTCTCTAGCTACTCAAGAGGCCAAGATGGGAGGATTGCTTGAGCCCAGGAGGTCAAGACTGCAGTGAGCCATGATTGCACTACCGCAGTGCAACCTGGGTGACAGAGTGAGGTCCTGACTCAGAAAGAACCACTTGTCCGCAGTCCAGACAGATGGATTGTAGGTGGGTTTTCTGGAGATGAGTAGATGCTGTATAGAGTTGTATACATAAAATTGTGTCTAGTGCAAAGTGTATATAGGCTGTTTACTCTTATATTTCCTACTGTAAGATACAGATTTATGGTACTGATACCTTTAAATATAAATTATATCATATTTTGAAAATGTAATTCTGATATTCAAAATAAAGGACTTAAAATTATGTTATTATCCTTTTGCTGCTGTCCTTCAGTCACAGAAGCTTTTTATATAGAGTTTTACATGTTGTCTTCCCTAAAAGTTGTCTTAGATTTAGCTTTCCTACAAATGTTTGTATTTTGGCTGGGTGTTGTCTCTCAAGCCTGTAATGCCAGCACTTTGAAAGGCTGAGGTGAGAGGACTACTTGAGGCCAGGAGTTCAAGACCTGCCTAGGCAACATATTGAGACCCTATCTCTACAAAAAAAACCTTAAAAATTAGCCAGGGGCCGGGCGCAGTGGCTACGCCTGTAATCCCAGCACTTTGGGAGGCCGAGGCGGGCAGATCATCTGAGGTCAGGAGTTCAAGACCAACCTGGCCAACATGGTGAAACCCCATCTCTACTAAAAATACAAAAAATTTAGCCGGGCATGGTGGCACATGTCTGTAATCCCAGCTACTTAGGAGGCTGAGGCAGGAGAATCACTTGAACCCAGGAGGCAGAGGTTGCAGTGAGCCTAGATTGCGCCACTGCACTCCATCCTGGGTGACAGAGCAAGACCCCCCCCCAAAAAAAAAAAATTAGCCAAGCATGGTGGCATGTGCCTATGGTTCCAGCTACTTGGGAGGCTGAGGTGGGAGGATCGCTTGAGACCAGGAAATCGAGGCTACAGTGAGCCATGATTGCATCACTGCACTCCAGCCAGGATAACAGAGCAAGATCTTGTCTCCAAAAAAAAAAGGAAGAAATGTTTATATGTTTTATGTGCCTGAGAAGTTCCACATGGAAAATAGCTTCAACCAATAGTGATAAATGTAAAAGGCCAACTTCACTTAGGACCAACTATTGGTACATATTATTGTTTGGTATTTCTTTGTTTTTTGAAATGGAGTCTCACTCCATTACCTAGGCTGGAGTGCAGTGGCACGATCTCGGCTCACTGCAAGCTCTGCCTCTTGGATTCAAGTGATTCTCCTGCCTCAGCCTCCTGAGTAACTGGGATCTCAGGCGTGCACCACCACGCCCAGCTGATTTTTGTATTTTTAGTAGAGACAGGGTTTCGCCTTGTTGGCCAGACTGGTCTCGAACTCCTGGCCTCAGGTGATCCACCCGCCTCAGCCTCCCAAAGTGCTGGGATTACAGGCATGAGCCACCGCGCCCGGCAATATTTCTGAGCAATTTTTATGAGCTAACCAGTTATATTTTGAATAAAATTATGCTTGCTATTCCATTTTTCCATATTTTCTTTTTATACTTTTTGCATGTGTATTAGGCTCCTCCAGATAAATGGAACAAATAGGATATAGATAGAGATATAGAAAGAGACTTCTCGTGAAGTAGTGGCTTATGCAGTGCTGGAGGCTGAGAAGACCCATGGTCTGCGGTCTGCAAGCTGGAGGCCTGGGACAGCCAGTGGCATAGTTCTCGGTCAAACCTGAAGATCTAAGAACAAGGAGAGCCAGTGGTGTCCCGGGTCTGAGTTCAAGGGCTGGAGAACCAGAGAGTGCCACTGTTGGAGGGGAGGAGAAGATGGACATCCCAACTCAAGCAGAGAGCAAATCTGCCCTTCCTGTCTCTGCCTTTTGGTTCTGTTCAGGCCCTCAGCAGATTGATCATGCTCGTCCTCATTGATGAAGGTGCTCTTTGCTCATTCTGCCAATTGAAACGCTAACCTCTTCCAGAAACACTCACAGACACAGCCCCAAGTAATGTTTTCCCAGCCATCTCAGCATCCCTTGCCCCAGTCAGGTGACACATAAAGTCAGCAACCATCACAGCATGTCTCTTAACACTTACGACTTAGTACGATACCATTTATTTCTTTCTGAAAAATAACCACTGAATTCCAAATAGCCTTAGCAGCAAAGAACCAGGGCACCCTTGCCCTTAGACACAATCTCTTGTGGCATCAGTGTTTCCTGCATATAGAAGGCAAAATCGGGAGTTCAGCCCATTCACATCCTAGGTTTTACTCAGAAGTCTCAGGAGAAATTCACTGGGGAGGCCTTCAAATGAAAGCTGCTTCCAAGACTCAGGAAAATACGATTGTATAGCCCAACAGCTGTAAGACACATGAAGTCACTTGTGACCTGGTTCTGTAAGTCCAAATCCTATGGGAATTGATGGAGCATCTATTCCTGTAAGGCTGTCGTCATGAGGTAATCAACTTTTAAATAATGGGCCAGACGTGGTGGCTCACGCCTGAAATCTCAGCACTTTGGGAGGCCAAGATAGGTGGATCACCTGAAGTCAGGAGTTCGAGACCAGCCTGGCCAACATGGCAAAACCCTGTCTCTACTACAAATACAAAAATTAGCCAGGCATGGTGGCATGCACCTGTAATCCCAGCTACTTGGGGCTAAACCAGGAGAATCTCCTGAACCCAGGAGGCAGAGGTTGCAGTGAGTCGAGATTGTGCTGCTGCACTCCAGCCTGGGCAACAGCGAGACTGTGTCTCAAAAAAAAACTTAAAAAATGATAGTCTAGTAGCTCTTTCGGTAAAGCTTTTATACTTAACAAAATCATCACATCAAACTACCAAAACACATTCTTTCATAAACAGAATTATCGGGGTTTTCTAAACCTGGGATAGAAAGTTTGTTTACTGGATGTTGAGGAAAGGAAATATTTTCATTTTAAAAAATTAGTATTTGTAATTTGTTGTTACTTCAACTAAGATTTCATTCTGTACCTGTATTTGCACTTTTGTTGAGACTTAGAGCTCTCAAGTGAAGATTAGCAAGTTTAAACTGGGGAAGAACAGACTACACACTGGCACCGATACTGAGATGGAATGAGATGTGGAGCAGGGCCCTGCGGACAGCACAGAGCAGAGCAATGGGCCGGAGCTGAGAGTGTCTGCAATGCAGAGGAGCAGAACTGGCCATCAGGTGGTCCTGTGTAGGACTGAGATGGCCAGGCCTGTCTACCCCTCAGTCTGTCACTGGCTGAAGGTCCCTGGGAAGAGTGTGCCTCTGCAGCGGAGGGGCTGAGGGGCCGGCAGTCCCACGTGGAGGGCTCTGGACGTCACATCATCATGTCAGCTACATTCATCAAGTGCCGCTTGAGTTTTCTGAGTGAAAAGACATCTTTATAGTGAATCTGACCAAGAGCTGTCCCGTCACTCGTGTGTCTGGAGAAGCTGGCGCTGTGGGGCACATTGCCCTGTTGTATGTGTAAAATGGATTGGGTCTCTCCATTTTTCTTATGGCTCTATTTGACCTTCTAAAGACCTTTTTTTAAAATTGTAAGTGGTTTTCCAGACAGGCGTGTAAGAAGCCAGTACGTTGTGATTCCCATCTTCCCAAGAAAAAAAACAAAAATTAACATGACATTGGAAATACCTATTTTCTAGGAATGTATTTGGTACAATATATACAATTCCTTTATGAAGAAAACCACAAAGCATTACTCAGAGATTAAAGACCAAAATAGGCTCACATCCGTAATCCTAGCACTTTGGGAGGTCGAGGCGGGTAGGTCACCTGAGGTCAGAAGTTCAAGACCGGCCTGGCCAACATGGTGAAACCCCATCTCTACTAAAAATACGAAAGTTAGCCAGGCATGGTGGCAGGCACCTGTAATCCCAGCTCCTCGGGAGGCTGAGGCAGGAGAACCGCTTGAACCTGGGAGACGGAGGTTGCAATGAGCCGAGATTGCACCATTTCACTCCAGCCTGGGCAAGTGAAACTTGGTCTCAAAAAAAACACCGGGCTGGGTGCGATGGTTCACACCTGTAATTCCAGCACTTTGGGAGGCCGAGACGGGCAGCTCACAAGGTCAGGAGATCGAGACCATCCTGGCTAACATGGTGAAACCCCATCTCTACTAAAAATACAAAAAAAATTAGCCGTATATGGTTATATGAAGGACCTAGAGTAGCCAGAGTAATCTGGAAGGACAGGAACAACGTTAGAGGACTTACATTATCTGACTTCAAGGCTTTTTTTTTTTTTTTTTTTTTTTTTTTGAGATGGAGTCTTGCTCTGTCGCCCAGGCTGGAGGGCAGTGGTGGGATCTCGGCTCACTGCAAGCTCCGCCTCCCAGGTTCACACCATTCTCCTGCCTCAGCCTCCCTAGTAGCTGGGACTACAGGCACCCGCCACCACGCCTGGCTAATTTTTTGTATTTTTAATAGAGACAGGGTTTCACTGTGTTAGCCAGGATGGTCTCGATCTCCTGACCTCGTGATCCACTCGCCTCAGCCTCCCCAAGTGCTGAGATTACAGGCGTGAGACACCGCGCCTGGCGATTTCAAGGCTTTTTAAAGCTAGAGTAATCAATATAGTATGGTACTGGCAAAACGATACACAAATAGATCAATGAAGCAGAATAGAGTCCAGAAATACACGCTCAATTGAGGTTTTTCTTTTTACTAAGACACCAAAAAATGTAATAGAGAAAGGAAAATGTTTAAATAACTAGTGCTGGAACTAGATAACTGTAAAAGAAGAGTGAACTTTTACCTCATACCATAAACAAGAATTAATTTGACATGCACCGTGGACTTCAGTGTGAAAGCTGGGGCCAGGCACGGTGGCTCCCACTTGTAATCCCAGCACTTTGGAAGGCCAAGGTGGGCAGATCTCCTGAGGTCAGGAGTTCGAAACCAGCCTGGCCAACGTGGTGAAACCCCCATCTCTACTAAAAATACAAAATTAGCCGGGAGTATGCCTGTAATCCCAGCTACTCGGGGAGGCTGAGACAGGAGAATCACTTGAACCCAGGAGGCGGAGGTTGCAGTGAGCTGAGATCACACCACTGCTCTCCAGCCTGGGCAACAAGAGCGAGATTGTCTTTAAAAAGAAAAACAAGGGCCGGACACAGTGACTCATGCCTGTAATCCCAGCACTTTGGGAAGCCGAGGCAGGTAGATCATGAGGTCTGGAGTTTGAGACCAGCCTGGCCAACGTGGTGAAACCTCATCTCTACTAAAAACAAAAATTAGCCGGTCGTGGTGGCACACACCTGTAATCCCAGCTACTCAGGAGGCTGACACAAGAGAATTGCTTGAACCTCAGGGGCGGAGCTTGCAGTGAGCTGAGATCGTGTCACTGCACTCCAGCCTGGGCGACAGAGTGAGACTCTGTCTCAGAAAAAAGAAAAAGAAAAAAATACATATGAAAGCTGGAACTGGAAAAAACAATGTGGAAGTTAGAACTAGAAAGCTTCTAGAAGCAAACATGGGAAAGCAACACCACAAACTTGGGGTAGGCAAAGATTTCTTACATAAATTCAAAAAAGGGGCCGAGCACGGTGGCTCACGCCTGTAATCCCAACACTTTGGGAGGCCAAGGTGGATGGATCACCTGAGGTCAAGAGTTCCAGACCAGCATGACCAGTATGGGGAAACCCCGTCTCTACTAAAAATACAAAAATCAGCCAGCTGTGGTGGCACACACCTGTAGTCGCAGCTACTCAGGGGGCTGAGACAGGAGAATCGCTTGAACCCAGGAGGCAGAGGTTGTAGTGAGCCGAGATCATGCCACTGCATTCCAGCCTGGGCAACAGAGCAAGACTCCATCTCAAAAAAAAAGAAATATTGGTGAATTAGACATCACCAAAAAACATTGCTAGGAAAATGGTAATACAGGCCATAGACTGGGAGAGAACATTTCCCCTTACCCCTTTTCAGGAACCATGTCATGCCCAGAGGCAACCACTGTTGCCCAGGGTGTCCAGCAGTAACTATGTTCGGAGTGTATTAAGGCATTTAAAATGAGTAAGACAAGCTTTTTTTTTATTATTATTATTTCATTGATGCAAGATCTTGCTCTGTTGCCCAGGCTGGAGTGCAGTGACACAGTCTTGGCTCACTGAAGCCTCAACCTCCCGGGCTCAAGCACTCCTCCCTCGGTCTCCTGAGTAGTGGAGATTACAGGTATGCACCACCATACACGGCTAACCTTTTTTTTTTTTTAAAGAGATGGGTTTTCAGCCGGGTGCAGTGGCTCATGCCTGTAATCCTAGCACTTTGGGAGGCTAAGGCGGGCCAATCACTTGAGGCCAGGAGTTCGAGACCCACCTGGCCAACATGGTGAAACTCCATCTCTACTAAAAATACAAAAAATAGCTGGGCGTGGTGGCAGGCACCTGTAGTCCCAGCTACTCTGGGGAGGCTGAGGCATGAGAATTGCTTAAACCTGGGAGGTGGAGGTGGGAGTGAGCCAAGATCACACAACACCACTATAGCCTGGGTGACAGAGTGAGACTCTGATTGAAAAGTTAAAGAAAAAATCAAAAAGACGAGGTCTCACCATGTTCCCCGGCTGATCTGAATTCCTGGGCCCAAGTAGTCCTCTGGCCTCAGCCTCCCAAAGTGCTGGGATTACAGGTGTGCGCCACTGCACCCAACCCAAGACATTTTTTTTAATGAGCACAAAGAGGCAAGGAAGGCACAAAAATGGCCAATTAAACCACACGAGCACCAAAGCCTCTGGCATGGCTAAAATAAAAAGACCGAGATGTCAAATAATTGTCAAGGATTTAGAGCAACTGGAAATTACAAGATGGTACAAGCACTTGGGGAAACTATATGGCATTTTCTCACAAAGGTTAACATGTATCTACGCCTGAGAAGCAGCAGTTCACCCTTAGGTATTTATCCAAGAGGAATTTTTTAATGTGTCCACGCAGAGATTTGTATCTGAATATTCATAAGAGCTAAAAGCTAGAAACATCCTGATGACCGTGAAGAGGTAGATGGATCAACAGTGAAGTATATGCACGCAGTGGAATGCAATTCAGCTGTGAAAACGCACAGCAAATCCACATAACAACATAAGGGAATTCCAGGAACTTTATGCCGGAAAAAAAAGCCAGACTTAAAAGGATCCATTATTTAACTGGTAAAACTAGTTTCCAGTGATAGAAATTCCAACAGTGGTTGTCTGTGGGCCATGACGTGTTACCTGAAAAGGGGTTAGAGGGAAATTTCTGGGGGTGATGGGTGCATTCTGTGTCTTCATTGGTTCCACAGGTACATGCATGTGACAAAACTATTGAACTCTATCAAGGGTGGGGCTGGGTGTGGAGCAACTGGAAATTTCTTCATTTTTTATTTTTATTTTTATTTTTTGAGATGGAGTCCTGCTCTGTCCCCCAGGCTGGAGTGCAGTGGCGCGATCTCGGCTCACTCCGCCTCCCAGGTTCACGCCATTCTCCTGCCTCAGCCTCCCGACTAGCTGGGACTACAGGCGCCCACCACCGTGCCCGGCTAATTTTTTTTTTTTTTTTTTTTTTTTTTTTGTATTTTTAGTAGAGACGGGGTTTTACCGTGGTCTCGATCTCCTGACCTCGTGATCCACCTGCCTCAGCCTCCCAAAGTGCTGGGATTACAGGCGTGAGCCACCACGCCCGGCAACAACTGGAAATTTCTTACATTACTGGTGGAAATGCAGATGGTACAGCCAATTTGGTTTTTTTTTGGTTTTTGTTTTGTTGGGGTTTTTTTATTGTTTGTTTTTTATTTTGTTTTGTTTTGTTTTTTGAGACAGAGCCTCCCTCTGTCACCTAGCCTGGATTGCAGTGGTGCAATCTCACCTGGAGTGTGTTTTCAGATGACTTTCCTAGCAGCACATCCCAGGAGGTTTCTTAGGTCATACAATGTCTTCAAAGCTGCAGGTGGCTTTGGGCCAGGTGCCCTCTTATGGGGGCCATGAACAAGGTGGAACCGGACACCAGCACGGTGCTTCCCAACAGAATCCAGGGGTCACTTCTGCTTTTGTAATTGAATAAGTAAAACAGCATCTGAATGATCTTTTAATTTGTATTTCTTTTATTTTTAAAATTTTTATTTTATTTTATTTTATTTTAGAGATGGAGTTTCACTCT
>NW_016820813.1:284816-295792 GCF_001698545.2 Rhinopithecus bieti | reverse complement strand
ATTTTTATTTTATTTTATTTTATTTTATTTTATTTTATTTTATTTTATTTTTTTGAGACAGAGTCTCGCTCTGTTGCCCAGGCTGGAGTGCAGTGGCACAATCTCAGCTCACCTCAACCTCTGCCTCCCGGGTTCAAGTGATTCTCCTGCCCTAGTCTCCTGAGTGGCTGGGACCACAGATGCACGCCAGCATGCCCAGCTAATTTTTGTATTTTTAATAGAGACGAGGTCTCACCATGTTGACCAGGCTGTTCTTGAACTCGACCTCAAGTGATCCATCCACCTCAGCCTCCCAAGGTGCTGGGATTACAGGCGTGAGCCACCGCCCCCGGCCTTATTTTTAAAATATAGATGAGGTCTTGCTATGTTGCCCGGGGTGGTCTCAAACTTTGGGGCTCAAGCACAATTCTGCATTGGCCTCCCAAAGTGCTGGGATTACAGGTGTGAGCCACTGTGCCCAGCCTTGGTACAGCCAATTTGGAAGAGTTTTTCAGTTTTTTACACTGTTAAACATATCTGTATTAAACATGTTTTTACAATGTTAAACAACTTCTCACCCAGCAATCTCACTCCTAGGTGTTTACCCAAGAGAAATGAAATGTATATTCAGACAAAAACCTGTACACAAATGTTTGTAGTGGTTTTACGAATAAGTGCCAAAACTAGAAATGGTCCACATGACCATCAACTGGTGAATGAATAAACAGCTTCAATTTACCCAGTGGAATACTGCGCAGAAAGGAAACAAGACCTTGTAACAACTTGGATGAGTCTCAAACTGCTTGACTTTTCTGAATGAGAACATCTTTACACGGAATGTAACAAAGCTGTTCCTTTGCTCATGTGTGTGGAAAAGCTAAGGCCATGCTACACATTGCCCTATCCTATGTGTAAAATGGACTGGGACCAGGCGCGGTGGCTCACGCCTGTAATCCGGCATTTTGGGAGGCCAAGGCAGGCGGATCATTTGAGGTCAGGAGTTTGAGACCAACCTGGCCAACATGGTGAAACCCCATCTCTACTAAAAATACAAAAAAAAAAATTAGCCAGGCGTGGTGGTGGGCACCTCTAATCCCAGCTCCTTGGGAGGCTGAGGCAGGAGAATCGCTTGAACCTGGGAGGCAGAGTTGCAGTGAGCCGAGATCGCACCATTGCACTCCAGCCTGGGTAACAAGAGCGAAACTTCATCCTAAAAAAGAAGAAGAAAAAAAACCTACTGTTGGAGAGATTCTGTGAGACACACCCTTAATCTATCCACAGAGCCTTTAGTGTCACTAATGGGTACTCTGAGGTACCATTTATTAATCTTTTTGACATCAGACGCTCAGTGGGTCACACCTGTAATCCCAGCACTTTGGGAGACCAAGGCAGGAGAATCGCTTAAGCCCAGGAGTTTGAGACCAGCCTGGCCAACGTGGTGAAATCCCATCTCTACTAAAAATACAAAAATTAGCTGGGCATGGTGGTGCACGCCTGTAATCCCAGCTACTCAGGAGGCTGAGACAGGAGAACCACTTGCACCCCTCAAGCCAGGAGGCAGAGCTTGCAGTGAGCCGAGATCGCACCATTGCACTCCAGCCTGGGATAACAGAGTGAGACTCCGTCTCAGAATTTAAAAAGAAAATAAAAGTTAGGCCCGGTAGCGCACACCTGTAGTCCCAGCCACTTGGGGGCTGAGGTGGGAGGATTATTTAAGCCCAGAAGATTGAGGCTCTAGTGAGCTTGATTGTGCCACTGCACTCCAGCCTGGGCGGCAGAGTGAGTTCGTGTCTCAAAACAAAAAGAGTTTCCAGTTGGGCGCAGTGGCTCACACCTGTAATCCCAGCACTTTGGGAGGCAGAGGCAGGCGAATCACAAGGTCAGGAGTTCGAGACCAGCCTGACCAACATGGTGAAACCTCGCCTCTACTAAAAATACAAAAGTTAGCCAGGCATGGTTGTACACGCCTGTAATCCCAGCTACTCAGGAGGCTGAGGCAGAATCGTTTGAACCCGGGAGGTGGAGGTTGCAGTGAGCCGAGATTGCACCACTGCACTCCAGCCTGGGTGACAGAACGAGACACTGTCTCAAAAAAAAAAAAAAGTTTCCAATCACATCCTGAGCATCGTCTCTAGAACACATTTTCTTGGCAGTGCCATATAGTTTATCCCTGCTCGACAGTCATTTTCTTATTTTAGCATCATTTGCCATATGGGGAGGCTAAAACATTTCGAAACCATTAATTCTGTCTCCTTTTTGGTTAAAATCTTTCTCTTAGTTAATGCACTCCTCTCACATTTTACTATAACCAGCAGGAAGAAACCAGGCAGCATCTTCAATACTTTGCTTGGAAAATCTCATTAGCTAGGTCATCCCATTTATTAGGTATAGTTTTTTTTTTTTTTTTTTTTTTTTTTTTTTGAGGCGGAGTCTCACTCTGTCGCCCAGGCTGGAGTGCAGTGGCGCGACCTCAGCTCACTTAAAGCTCCGCCTCCCGGGTTCACGCCATTCTCCTGCCTCAGCCTCCCAAGTAGCTGGGACTATAGGCGCCCGCCACCTGGCCCGGCTAATTTTTTGTATTTTAGTAGAGACGGGGTTTCACCGTGTTAGCCAGGATGGTCTCGATCTCCTGACCTCGTGATCCACCCGCCTCGGCCTCCCAAAGTGCAGGGATTACAGGTGTGAGCCACTGCGCCCGGCCTTATTAGGTATATTCTGTCCTATCCATGTAACTTCAGGTAACAGCAGGGCTCAACTTTCTGCTGCTACTTAGTGAAAGTCTTCCTTCAATTTCCAATAACATTTTTCTCACTTTCTTTTAAGCCCTCTTCAGCAATGTCCTCAAAGTCCAAAGTCTAAGAACAGTGTGTTCAAAGCACTTTTGTGTCATCAACACTCTCCTCAAACTCTGGTCCCAGAGCCACGCCCACTTAGGTTTTGCTGCAGCAGCATCTCCTCTCTGTACCAAAATCTGTATGTCCAAGAGCAGAACCATTAATATACATGTGTGTGAGACATACATACATGTATATGTGTGTGTATAATATCACCCATACTTGTGGATAATCGTGGACTTGCTGCGGGCTTTGCTCTTACACAGTTAATTGTGTAAACTGATTAATCCGTTTCCATAGGGCTGCCTATTGTCTGCATTTGACGCTGGAGCCTGCTGTCCACAAGGCTTGCATCAGGAAAGGAAGATGGATGTAAAGTGAGAAGAAGGAACAAGCTGGCATGCCCATTGTGTGCTGGGGCCCCGGGGGGGGGACCCAAACCTGCGTCAGTTCTTGCTGCTTCTGGCCATGGTGGTGTGGAGGTGCTGCAGAGGCTAGGGCCTCTCATCGTGATGATGAGCCAGATGCCTCCTTCGGGAGCCAGAGGATCCAGAGTCAACGAAAATAAAACTTCAGGACTGTCTGAATTTATTGTGCCAGGGAGGAAGTTGAGCCCTAGAGACTGGTCAGGTTGCATCACTGCAGTTCTTCTCAGATTCACTCTCTTCCTCATTGTTCTTGTTCTGTAAATGGCTAAGAGGGACCAGAGACCAGACCTCCCCGCTTCCAACCACTGGTTTTGTTATACATGAACTGCCTCTTTCCTGTCCTGTATCTGATGCGGACCAGATGGTGCTCAAGACCCTATCACTAGTACCTCTTCCATGTGGAATGTTAAATATGCCTTGCCAGGAAGAAAAAGACCAACTTGACTAATCAGATCCTCATAACTATGCATGAAGTCTGACAGAGAGAGATGTTCAAATGTTGTTACACTTCCCTAACCTTTGTCTGAATAAGCATTCCCAAACAGCTACACTTTGGAACACTGACTTCTGTTCTTTGACATCTGTAGGCCGGGTGCGGTGGCTCACGCCTGTAATCCCAGCACTTTGGGAAGCCAAGGCGGGTGGATCACCTGAGGTCAGGAGTTCAAGAGCAGCCTGGCCAACATGGAGAAACCCGTCTCTACTACAAATACAGAAAATTAGCCGGGCGTGTTGGTGCACGCCTGTAATCCCAGCTACTCAGGAGGCTGAGGCAGGAGAATCACTTCAACCTGGGAGGCGGAGGTTTCAGTGAGCTGACATCGCGCCACTGCACTCCAGCCTGGTGACCACGCGAGACTCCGTTTCAAAAAAAAAAAAAATAGTAATTTATTATAAGGAAGTCCTTATACTGTTGCCTGTGGCTGCTGTAACACATTACCATAAACCTGGTGGCTTAAAACAACAGATATTCATTCTCTTGAAGTTCTGGAGGCCCGAAGGCCAAAATTTAAGGGAGCAATAGGGCCATGCCCCCTCCATTCTTTGCCTCCCCAGTTTCTGGGGGCTGCCAGCATTCTATGACTGTGACTGTGGCTGCTTCACTCCCCTCTCTGTGTTCACACTGCCTCTTTCTGGGTCTGCTCTCTGCGCGTCAGTTGTAAGCACACTGTTTATTGGATTTAAGGCTCCTTCGGATAATCTAAGATGATTCCATCTCAATAACTTAGTCATATCTGCTAAGACCCTTTTTCTTCATATAAGGTAACTCTTAAGTCTGTTAGGACTTCTATAACAAAGCACCATAGACTGGGTGGCTATAAACAGGAGAAATGTATTACTCACAGTTCTGCAAGCTGAGCACCCAAGATCACGGCACCACCGAGTTGGTGTCTGGTGAGGGAATGGAGGAATTTGAATCCAAAAATGCATGCTGTGTTTCATGCTGGAGGACAGCCATCTCCCTGTTCCGCTGGTGTTTGTTTCTCTACCTGTTACTTCTGCTTTCTCACCTTTCTTTGCTGTGCTTTTCCTGTAGTGGTTGGAAGGTGGATGCTCACAGATTCCAAACGCACGCGACCAGTTCTTGGCTCCAGCCTCGGCCTGGGTTCCCCAGAAATACAACCTGAGACAAAGCCGTAGGTGCTTCCACTCTGAGATGGGGCGCAGTGCCCGTAGTGGGAGTCAGAGAGTGCTCTAGCAGGAGGAGGAGAGAGATGGAGGGGGAGGAGGGGGAGAGCTGATGGATGTGGGGCCATCTCAGTAAGCTGGCACTGCTCAGTGTGCCTGCCCCGCCTCTCGGGATGTCCCTAGAAGCCATGTGGACTGCATCAGGAAGGAAAGAGGAATTTGCCTGTGAGTGCCTCTCGTTAGTCAAAGGTGCAGGGAATGTTAAGTCTGCACAGCCGCATGGGTTATGTGTGATTTCGGAGGACTCTGATGTCTCCTGGTGACAGGGAAGCCCCAGGGCAGGAGGAGAGAGATCCAGGCGGGCACCAGGGAAACCTGCGATTGGGTTCTTGGTTGGAGTCCACATATTTTCACTGCAGAAGAAACCAAAGTCCTAAAGGTAGGCTGTGATGTGAGTGAGAAAGTTCCAACTCTAAACTCCCAACCAAGGTTCCCACGGCGAGTCAGCTGGGTCAGGCTGTGATGTGAGTGAGAAAGTTCCAACTCTAAACTCCCAACCAAGGTTCCCACGGCCAGTCAGCTGGGTCAGGTGCCCACTCCAGCTTGAACAAGGTGTGGCAAGAAGTAAGAGATCAGGTTGTACAAATATAGCAGCTGAGATCATACTACTGTGGAATGGCGGGATCAGTTGAGCAGGAATTAAAGTTCCTCCTGGTTGGCTGGGCACATGGCTCACACCTATAATCCCAGCACTTTGGTAGGCCCAGGTGGGAGGATCCCTGGAGGCCAGAAGTTCAAGGCCAACGTGGACAACAAAGTGAGACCCTGTCTCTAGAGAAATAAATAAATAATAAATTTAAAAGACCAAGACAAGTGTGACTTAAGGGGATATGTATGGGTGCCAAGTTAACAAGGGGTGGGTTGTGGTGGTCTTTTTATTTTGTCAACCTGGTGAGGCTACTGTCCCAGCTGTTCTATCAAATACACACCCCGTGTTGCTAGAAGGTATTTACTGGATGTGATTAAATTTCATATCAGTTGACTTTAAGTAAAGGAGATGATGCCAGACAGTCCAGCTGGGCCTGATTCAATGAGTTGGAGGACCTTGAGGCAGAGCTCCAGCTTCCTGAGAGAAGGCGGAATGGTAGCCCCAAAGCTGTCTGCTTCGTAATCCCTGGGCCATGTGACTATGTTAGTTTACATGGCAAGAGGAGAATTAAAATTGCAGATGGAATTAAGGCTGCTAGTCAACTGACTTGAGATAGAGACATTACCCTGTATTATCTGGGGGACAGGGATGTTGTCACACAGACTTCTAAAGGTAGAAGAGGGGACAGGAGCACAGTCTAAGAGAAAGGTGTGAGGCCAGAGCAACCTGACAGCAGTGCCAACTGTGGGCTTTGAAGATGGAGAAAGTCAAGGGAGTAAGGCAGGATCCAGGAATGTGAGTGGCCTCTAGACCAACATGGAGAAATCCCGTCTCTACTAAAAACACAAAAACTAGCCAGGCATGGTGGCACATGCCTATAATCCCAGCTACTTGGGAGGCTGAGGCAGAAGAATCGCTTGACCCTCGGAGGCAGAGGTTGTGGTGAGCCGAGATTGAGCCATTGCACTCCAGCCTGGGCGACAGAGCAAGGCTCTGCCTCAAAGAAAAAACAAACAAACAAACAAACAAACAAAAACAAAAAACAAAAAAAACAAGCTGGGGAAGGGGAAGACAGGGAAGCAGATGTGGTCTTAACACCTCTAGAAAGGAACGCAGTCCTGCTGACATGTCAGTGTTGGCCCAGCAAGACTCAGATGAACTCCTGAACTGCAGAAGTGTAATAGAATAAATTTGCATCATTTTAAGCCACTGTTGCCTGTGGCTGCTGTAACACATTATCATAACCTGGTGGTTTAAAACAACAGATAGGCCAGGCGCGGTGGCTCACTCCTGTAATCCCAGCACTGTGTAATGCCAAAACAGGCAGATCACGAGGTCAGGAGATCGAGACCATCCTGGCCAAGATGGTGAAACCTCATCTCTACTAAAATACAAAAAATTAGCCAGGCGTGGTGGTACACACCTGTAGTCCCAGCTACTCGGGAGGCTGAGGCAGGGGAATCGCTTGAACCAGGGAGTCGGAGGTTGCAGTGAGGTGAGACTGCGCCACTGTACTCCAGCCTGGCAACAGAGCAAGACTCTGTCTCAAAAAACAAACAAACAACAACAACAAAAAACTAGATATTAATTATCTTGAAGTTCTGGAGGCCGGAAGGCCAAAATTCAAGGCAGCAATAGGGTCTTGCCTCCACCATTCTTTACCTACTCAGTTTTGGGGGCTGCCAGCATTCTATGACTGTGGCTGTGTGGCTGCTTCACTCCCCTCTCTGTCTCTGTGTTCACACTGCCTCTTTCTCTGGGTCTGCTCTCTGAGTGTCTCTTGTAAGCACACTGCTTATTGGATTTAGGGCCCCTTCAGATAATCTATGATGATGCCATCTCAAGAAGTTAGATCTGCTAAGACCCTTTTTCTTCATATAAGGTAACTGTCTTAGTCTGTTAAAGCTGCTATAACAAAGCACCATAGACCGGGTGGCTATAAACAGGAGAAATGTATTACTCACAGTTCTGGAAGCTGAGAGCCCAAGATCACAGCACCACGGAGTCGGTGTCTGGTGAGGGCCCAGTGTCTGGTTCTCAGTGGCTGTTGTCTGGCTGTGTCTTCACATGGCAGAAAGGACAAGGCATTTCTCTGGGGTGTCTTTTATAAGGGCACACATCCCACTCATGAGGACTCTACCCATGTGACCTGTCACCTCCCAAAGGCCCTGCCTCCTAATACCATCACCTTGGTGACGGGGCTCCAACATAGTAGTAACATTCACAGGTTCCAGGGATTTGACATGGGTGTTTGCTGGGGGATGCTTCTTCAGTTTACCAGAGCCACTAAATTTGTAGTAATTTGTTGTGACCATGACAGAAACCTAAAAACAGGACAGTATCTTTTGTTTTGTTTTGTTTTTTGAGACGGAGTTTTGCTCTTGTTGCCTAGGCTGGAGTGCAATGGAGTGATCTTGGCTCACCACAACCTCTGCCTCCTGGGTTCAAGCAATTCTCCTGCTTCAGCCTCTCAAGTAGCTGGGATTGCAGGCATGTGCCACCATGCCCGGCCTTCTCCATGTTGGTCAGGTTGGTCTCAAACTCCTGACCTCAGGTGGTCTACCCGCCTCAGCCTCCCAAAGTGCTGGGTTTACAGGGGTGAGCCACTGCCCCAGCCCCAGGACAGTAACTTTCTGAGGGCCTGCCCTCCAGATTTCAGACTGGCCCAGCCAGTCCCCATAGTGCATAAGCCAATTCCTTGCAGTTAATCTCCTACTGATTCTCCTTTTCTGGTTGAACCCTGACTGACATAATATGCCTGTGTCAATATCAGCCTGACAAAGATGCAGAATATTTCCAAGTCCCCAGAAGTTTCCCACATACCTCTTTTCTTTTTCTTTTCTTTTTTTTTTTTGAGACAGAGTCTTGCTCTGTCGCCCAGGCTGGAGTGCAGTGGCACGATCTCAGCTCTCTGAAAACTCCGCCTCCTGGGTTCACACCATTCTCCTGCCTCAGCCTCCCGAGTAGCTGGGACTACAGGCGCCACAACCACGCCCGGCTAATTTTTTTTTTTTTTTTTTTTTTTTTTTTTGTATTTTTAGTAGAGACGAAATTTCACCATGTTAGCCAGGATGGTCTCGATCTCCTTATCTCGTGATCCGCCCACCTCGGCCTCCCAAAGTGCTGGTATTACAGGCGTGAGCCACTGCACCTGGCCTGTCCACCACACGCCTCTTTTTCAGTCCATCCTACTCCCTGCAGACGACCTCACCCAAGCAAACACTTTCTGACTTCTTTTTTTTTTTTTTTTTTTTGAGACAGAGTCTCACTCTGTCACTCAGGCTAGAGTGCGGTGGCGTGATCTTAGCTCATTGCAACCTCTGCCTCCTGGGTTCAAGCGATTCTTCTGCCTCAGCCCCCTGAGTAGCTGGGATTACAGGAACCCACCACCACACCCGGCTAATTTTTTGTATGTTTAATAGAGAAGGGGTTTCTCCATGTTGGCCAGGCTGGTGTGGAACTCCTGACCTCAAGTGATCTGCCCGCCTCGGCCTCCCAAAGTGCTGGGATTACAAGGGTGAGCCACCACGCCCAGCCAATTTCTGACTTCTGTCATCAGTGAGTAGTGCTGTCTGTCATGGAAGTTCATATAGATGGAATCCCACAATATGTACGTTGTCTTGTGTGTGTGGAAAATTATAGAATAATTTTGAGGTTCATCTGTTTTATACTACTTGTATATCCATTCTCTTCCCCTTTTAAAAATGTTTTTTCAGTATTTAATGTTTTGATTTTTGTGTGGTAAAATACACATAAAATTTACCATCTTAGCCATTTTCAGTGCATAGTTAAGTCTATTTACATTGCTGTGTAGACTGGGTGCAGTGGCTTATGCCTATAATCCCAGCACTTTGGGAGGCCGAGGCGGGCGGATCATGAGGTCAGGAGATCGAGACCATCCTGGCGAACTCAGTGAAAACCCGTCTCTACTGAAAATACAAAAATTAGCCAGGTGTGGTGGTGGGCACCTGTAGTCCCAGTTACTTGGGAGGCTGAGGCAGGAGAATGGTGTGAACCCGGGAGGGGAGCTTGCAGTGAGCCAAGATCACACCACTGCACTCCAGCCTGGGTGATAGAGCGAGACTCCATCTCTAAAAAAACAAACCAAAACAAAAAACACATTGCTGTGTAACTGCCACCGCTATCCATCTCCAGAAGTCTTTTCATCTTGCAGACCTGAAACCCTGTACCCATTACACAACTCCCATTTCCCCTTCTCCAGACCCTGGCAACCACCATCCCACTTTCTGTCTCCCAAATGTAACTCCCTAGGCACCTCATCTGAGTGCAGTCACACGGTGCGTCTCCGTTTGTGCCTGGCCCATTTCATTTAGCACAGTGTCCTCAAGGTTCATCCATGTGGCAGCATGTGACAGTTTCTCCACTTTTAAAATCTGAAAAATATTCCATCATATGGATATACTGCCTTTTGTTTATCCATTCACCTGTCAGTGGACAGTTGGTTTCTTCCACATTTTAGCTGTTATGAAGACTGTTGCTATGCCTGTTGTCCCAGGATTTGGGAGGCTGAGGCGGGAGAATCACTTGAACCCAAAAGGCAGAGGCTGCAGTGTGCCAAGATCATACTACTGCACTCTAGCCTGGGTGACAGAGCAAGACTCTGTTAAAAAAAAAAAAAATGTAGCTATGAACATGGGTGTACAAATATCTCTTCAAAATCCTGTTTTCAATTTTTTTGGTATATATCTTGCTTATTTTTTTTTTTTAGGAAACATATTGTTTTCCATAGTGGCACCATTTTACATTCCCACTAAGAGCACAGAGTTCCAATTTAATCATATCCATGCCAACACTTGTTACTTTATTTTTATTTTGTTATTATTATTATTAAGATGGAGTCTCACTCTGTCACTCAGGCTGGAGTGTAGTGGCAGGATCTTGGCTCACTGCAACCTCTGCCTCCTGGGTTCAAGCAAGTCTCCTGCCTCAGCCTCCCAAGTAGCTGGGACTACAGGCGTGAACTACCGCTCCCGGCCTTGTTTGTTGATAGTAGGCATCCTGATGAGTGTGACATGGAAGAACACAAGGACAAATCCTTTTCATTGCTGAGTAATATTCTATTATATGAACTGTATTTGTTTATTCTCCTATTTGTGCACTTTGGGTTGTTTCTAGTTTTTTTCTATTATAAATAAGCTGGTAAAAATATTCATTATACAGCCAGGTGCGGTGGCTCAGGCCTGTAATCCCAGCACTTTGGGAGGCATAGGTGGGTGGATCACCTGAGGTGGGGAGTTGGAGACCAGCCTGACCAACATGGAGTTGGTCTCTACTAAAAATGCAAATTAGCCTGGAGTGGTTGCACATGCCTGTAATCCCAGCTACTTGGGAGGCTGAGGCAGGAGAATCGCTTTTACCCGGGAGGTGGAGGTTTTGGTGAGCGGAGATCAGGCCATTGCACTCCAGCCTGGGCGACAAGAATGAAACTCTGTCTCA
>NW_016820813.1:282203-284139 GCF_001698545.2 Rhinopithecus bieti | reverse complement strand
AAAAAAAAAAAAAAAAAAAAAAAAAAAGAGAGAAGTAGAATCACCGTCATAGGAGATATATATGTTGAATAAATATATGTTGAATTTTATAAAAGACTTCCAAAGTGGTTTCTTTCTGAAGTGTGAGTCTTTGGCCCCATTTTTCCTGCATTGTCATTGTATTGTTGCCCGGGTTCTTTTTTTTTTTTTTTTTTTTTGAGACGGAGTCTCGCTCTGTCACCCAGGCTGGAGTGCAGTGGCCGGATCTCAGCTCACTGCAAGCTCCGCCCCCCGGGTTCACGCCATTCTCCTGCCTCAGCCTCCCGAGTAGCTGGGACTACAGGCGCCCGCCACCTCGCCCGGCTAGTTGCCCGGGTTCTTTACAATAGACACAAGCTCTCTGTCTATTACATGTACTGCAGTATTGTCTTGCAATATTGTCTATGCCTTTTCACTCTTTTAACATTATCTTTTAATGAGAAGTTTTAAATTTCTATCAAATCAATTTATGATTTTTTTCTAAAGGTACTAACCCTACATTTTTGAGAAATCTTGCCTACCTGTACTCTACAATTATAAAATTATTCTCTTATGTTTTCTTCTAGAAGCTTTGTATCTTTAGCTTTCAAATTTAGGTCTAGATCCATACACAGTAAGTTACTTTTTGTACATGCTATTGGGGAGGAGGTTGAGTTTCAGTTTTTCCACATCGTTATGCGGTTATTCTAGTACCATTTTTTTTTTTTTAAAGTTTCTTTTTTCTTCTTTTTTTTTTTTTTTTTTTTTTTTTTTTTAATACAGAGTCTCTCTCTGTTGCCAGGTTGGAGTGCAGTGGCCTGATCTCAGCTCACTGCAACCTCCATCTCCTGGATTCAAGCGATTGTCATGGCCTCAGCCTCCCGGGTAGCTGGGAATGCAGGCGCCCACCACCACACCCAGGTAATTTTGGTATTTTCAGTAGAAACAAGGTTTCGCCATGTTGGCCAGGCTGGTCTCGAACTCCTGACCTCAGGTGATCCGCCCACCTCGGCCTCCCAAAGTGCTGCGATGACAGGCGTGAGCTACTGCGCCTGGCCGGGATTACATATTTTAAATTATCACAGTATAACTTGAATTTGGGTTCTGTGGTGTCATCTACAATGTAAAAACATTTGGAATCTAATTTTGAGACTCCACCCTAGGCACAGAAAAGCAGTAATCTGCTGATTTGAAAATGTGTAGACTGGGAACCAGAATGTCATCCAAACCCCCGTTTTGCAGGAATGTGAGAAAGTGCTATCTGAATATTGAGTCAGCTGGTAGATTGTCTCAATCCGCTGGTCAAAAGTCATTTGCTGCTTTTTGCCTTACGCAGAGCACAGGCGGGCGTAACCAAACCTTCATAATCTAGAGGCCGGACTAGAATATCTGATGCCCATCCTTACGGTTCTCCGTGAGAACCAGGGGTCGCGGGTGAAGGGGGAGTGAGGTTGCTGGGGCCGAGCAGGGGTTTAGGGCAGTTTGCCTAAGCACGCCTGTGAGCAGCTCACTCCCCTCAGCGTTTCCGTGTGAGGTCTGTTACTTCACCGGCCTTTCAAGATTGTTTTCTGGCACGAGCTCAAATCAGGTTTTCTTCCCGTTCCGGCAGGTCGGCGCTCGGATTTGCCCCCGGCTCTCGTGGGCGACGGGGCCGCAGGGGCCGGTGGGGGGTCCCCAGCTGCCTCTGCGCGCCGACCTGCCGCTCCTGGAACCCGCCGACCGGCGCAGGTGAGTGCCTCCTGCCAGGCGGGGCGGCGCCGCGGGGCGGCGCCACAGGACGCCGGGGGCGTCCCCCTGAGCTCCTTCCCGGCGGAGCCCCGGGACGGCGTGCGGACTCCGTTCCTCCGCGCTAGAGCCGGACGGACC
The DNA here is from genome assembly GCF_001698545.2 of Rhinopithecus bieti. Lineage (NCBI taxonomy): Eukaryota > Metazoa > Chordata > Mammalia > Primates > Cercopithecidae > Rhinopithecus > Rhinopithecus bieti. The sequence continues at coordinate 282,276 of NW_016820813.1, read as the reverse complement.
CGCGAGAGGACCCACGCCCACTCCGCCCCGACCCCGTCGTCCCGCGCAGGCTGAGGTGGCGCCGGCCGGCAGG
>NW_016820813.1:273104-281461 GCF_001698545.2 Rhinopithecus bieti | reverse complement strand
CGCGGCCTCCGGGATCGCCCTGGTCCCCGCGTCCCCCAGGTCGCGACCCCGGGCTCCCGCGCGTCCCGGGCTCCAGGTCCCCGCACTCCCTGCACCGGCTTCCCGGGCTCCTCGCCCCCGGCCTTTCGGCCTCGGCCCCGAGCTCCCCGCCCCCGCGTTCTCCGCCTCGCGCCCCGGGATCCCGGATTCCGCGCCCCTGCACGTGGCACAGCTCCAGTGGGGAAAGAATACCTTAGTGTTTCACGTTTTTGTTGGAAAGTAAGGAACAAGGAGATTGCTAAGGTCGCGCAGCAAGATCTGAACCCGTTTTTGTTTCGTGCCCCTGTGAGCACCGGAGGGAGCCCGGCGGAGCCATTCCGCGCATTCTTGGAGAGAGGAGTTTTGGGCTTTGTTAAGGAGGCGCGATTGTTACGGGGGCCGCACTGTTTCGCACAGGCGTCTCAATTGTGTATTTTAAGGGTGAAATGCGTGAGCTTAATTTGCCGCACATTGTGGGTGTGACAAGAAGGGTGGAAGAATAATTGGGAAACGGGGTTGATGGAGCGTATTTTAAGCTGAGAGGGGCGTCTGGACGGTGTCAGCTCCGCTGTGAAGTCCAATCAGGGAGCGGCTGCTGATTGAGCCCAGCGCCGCATGGTCGCCGCTGGGGACTGAGGCTCGTGAGCGTTTGTTTTCTGGCGGCGCAGGGCGCCGTGGCCGCGCAGGGAACGGTGGTGGTTCTTGGAGTCGTCCGGCGGACTCCGGAATGAGGCGTGGTCGGAGCCGCGGTGATGCCCGGTGCAGGGCGCGCATTGCTGTGCTTGACAGCTTGGTGGCTGCGACAGAGTCCCGGCCAGGCCGGGACCCGCGGGGGCCCCACGCGTGCTGCCGTGATGTCTAGATCTGCAGGCACGGAGCCTGGAAGAACCAGTCGCGTTGTGAGTGGGCGCGGACCGTAGCAGGTGTGCACTTGCAGGGCCAGTAGGAAGAGAGTGCCGGCGCCCTCACTGCGACCGAGGCGCCCTGGAGTCGTGGTGGAGGACGTTTCCTGCGTTAAGACAGGTGTCTGTGCCGCGCTCAAAGAAAATTTACCCCCTAAGTTTGTGTGCGTGTTTAAATTTATTTTAAAATTTACATATAGTAAGATTCACTTTTTGGTGTGCAGTTCAGTGAACTTTTAACAGATGCGTGGACTGTAGTGACTGCCACTGCTGTCAGGATACTCAGGAAGGCAGCCTCTCTCCTCCCCGCTCTTGCAGCCACCTGTCTGTTCCTCAGTCCTCCTGCTTTGCCCGTTCCAGGATGTCACATGTGGGCTTGCAGTCTGGCTTGTTTCACTTAGCATAAGGCGTTGGACATTCAGCTATGCTCTGGTTTGTCACTGAAGAGTAAAGATACAAGGGTCTGAAAAATGTGGCTCTCGGATACAGCCTGAGAGAGAGACTAAAATGATAAAGTACTGAGAAAAATTACAAAACTATAGTTCATTGAAAACATTAAGCAGTATGGAACAGTGTATGCTAGAAGTGAAATTCCCTCGGTACTTCTAAGTCGTATACAGTCTTTTCTCTGCGTAAGCAATTTTTAAAATAACATAGCGAGATCATATTGCATATATTATCGTACATTTTTCACTTGATGATGTTAGGTTAGTTAAAGATCTTAGCAATCTTTACATGTTGATATATACAGTATATACACACAGATTTCCTTCAGTCTTTTAAATAACTCTATAGTATTCTTTTTTTTTTTTTGAGATGGAGTTGCTCTGTGGCCCAGACTGGAGTGCAGTGGTACAAACTCGGCTCACCACAACCTCTGCCTCCTGGGTTCAGGTGGTTCTCCCACCTCAGCCTCCTGAGTAGATGGGATTACAGGCACGTGCCACCATACCCGGCTAATTTTTGTCTTTTTAGTAGAGACGGCGTTTTGCCATGTTGCCCAGGCTGGTCTTAAACTCCTGACCTCAAGTGATCCACCCGCCTCAGCCTCCCAAAGTGCTGGGATTACAGGCATGAGCCACTGTGCCTGACCAAATGACTATAGTATTCTGTAGTGTGGATGTTTCATAATTTTATCAGCCTCCTGTTAATTGACATTGTCAGAGCCTCCAGTAAGACAGAACCTTTTGTGTACTGTGCTTTTTTCCCTATACATCTATGCCTATGATAAAGCGTAATTTATAAACTAGGCACAGAAAGAGATTAACAACAATAACTGTTCATAATATAGAATAATTATATACTGAAAAAAGTTACATAAATGTGTTCTCTCTTTCAAAATGTCTCTTTGTATGCACTCACCTATTTTTGGAGGGCAGTTGACTACAGGCAGCTGTAACTGGGGAAACAGAAATTGCAGATAATGAAACTACAGATAAGTGGGGACTACTATACTAGCAATGTACAATTAGAAAGTTAAATTTGGCCCAGTGCAGTGGCTCACGCCTGTAATCCCAGCACTTTGGGAGGCCAAGGTAGGTGGATCACGAGGTCAGGAGTTCGAGACCAGCCTGGCCAACATAGTGAAACCCTGTCTCTACTAAAATACAAAAATTAGCTGGGCATGGTGGCGTGTGCCTGTAGTCCCAGCTACTCAGGAGGCTGAGGCAGGAGAATCGCCTGAACCCAGGAGGCGGAGGTTGTGGTGAGCCGAGATGGCGCCACTGCACTCCAGCCTGGGCAACAGAGCGAGACTGTCTCAAAAGAAAAAAAGAAAATTAAATTTAAAAACACACCATTTCATTTGCTTCAAAAGAATCAAATACTTAGGTATACATCGAATAAGACTTACAGGATCCATATGCTGAAGATGAGAGAAATCAAAGATCATTTAAGTAAGTGGGGGGACATACCATGGTCAGTGGTTGGAACACTCAACATGGTAAAGACATCAGTTCTCTTCATATTAATCCATAAATTTAACCCAATTCCAATTTAAAATATTAGCATGCTTTAAAACAAAATTTTAAACAATTTTGTTTATTGAGGTATAATGTACCTAATTTGTAAAATTCACCTACTTTTAAGTATATGGTTGGCTGACTTGTGAACAAGGGGGTTTAGGGATGCCAACTCCCTGTGCAGTTGAAAATCCGAGTGTAACTTTTTTTTATTTTTTGAGAAGGAGTTTCGCTCTTGTTGCCCAGGCTAGAGTGCAATAACACGATCTTGGCTCACTGCAACCTCTGCCTCCCCGGTTTAAGCCATTCTCCTGCTTCAGCCTCCCAAGTAGCTGGGATTACAGGCATGCACCACCACGCCCGGCTAATTTTGTGTTTTTAGTAACTACGGGGTTTCACCGTGTTGGTCAGGCTGGTCTTGACCTCCTGACCTCAGGTGATCCGCCCGCCTCCGTCTCCCAGAATGCTGGGACTACAGGTGCCCGCCACCATGCCTGGATAATTTTGTTTGTTTGTTTTTGTATTTTTTTTTTTTTAGTAGAGATGGGGTTTCACCGTTTTAGCCAGGATGGTCTCTATCTCCTGACCTTGTGATCCGCCTGCCTTGGCCTCCCAAAATGCTGGGATTACAGGCATGAGCCACCACGCCCGGCCTTTTTTTTTTTTTTTTTTTTTTTTGAGAGGTATCTCTCTGTCGCCCAGGCTGTGGAGTGCAGTGGTGTGATCTCGGCTCACTGCAACCTTCGCCTAACCAGGTTCAAGAGATTCTCCTGCCTCAGCCTCCTGAGTAGCTGGGATTACAGGCGCCCACCACCATGCCCGGCTAATTTTGTATTTTTAGTAGAGACGGAATTTCACTATGTTGGCCAGGCTGAACGAGTATAACTTTTGACTTCCCAAAAGTTAAAACTACGAATAGCCTGCTGTTGACCAGAAACCTTACCGATAACATATGATTAACACAGATTTTGTAAGTTATGTGTATTACATACTGTGTTCTCATAATAAAGTAAGCTAGAGAAAAGAAAATGTTAAGAAAATCATGAGGAAGAGAAAATAAACTGACTACTCATCACGTGGAAGTGGATCATCAGCAAGGTCTCCATCCTCAGTGAGCAGGCCGAGGAGGAGGAAGTGGACGGGTTGGTTTTGCTGTTTTGGGGGTGGCAGAGGGAGAAGTGGAGGAGGTGGAAGGGGGGCTAGAGAGGCAGGCATACTCCGTGTGACTTTTACTGGAAAAAGTCTGCAAATCAGTGGACCCGCATGGTTCAAACACATGTTGTTTCAGGGACAACTGTACAATAATTTTTAGACGATTTCTGGAGCTGTGCAGCCATCACCATAATCCAGTTTTTGTGTGTTTGAGACAGGGTCTCAGTCTGTCACCCAGGCTGGAGTGCAGTGGTGTGATCTCAGTTCACTGCAATCTCCGCCTCCCGGGTTCAAGTGATTCTCATGCCTCAGCTTCCCAAGTACCTGGGATTACAGGAGGTGCCACCAAGCCCGACTACTTTGTTTGCATTTTTAGTAGAGATGGGGGTTTCACCATGTAGGCCAGGCCAGTCTCGAACGCCTGACCTCAAGGGATCCATCTGCCTCAGCCTCCCAGTACTGGGATTACAGGGATGAGCCATCGTGTCTGGCCTGTTTTTGTTTTTTTAATTTTAATTATTTTTTAAAATGGAGATGGGGTATCATTATGTTGCCCAGGCTGGTCTTGAACTCCTGGGCTCAAGCAATCCTCCTTTCCTCCCGAAAGTGCTAGGATTACAGATGTGAGCCACCATGCCCGGCCTTGCTCATCTGTTGATGGACAGGTTGATTCTGTGTCTTGGCAGTTGTGAAAGGTGCTGCAATAAACACAGGGTGCAGATCTCTCTCGGACGTACGGATTTCATTTTTGTTGGCTATACACCCAATAGTGGCGTTGCCGGGTCATGTGGTAGTTCTATTTTTAATATTTTTGAGGAACCCCTGGCACTGTTTTCCCTAATAGTTATACTGATTTACATCCCCACCAACAGTGTACAAGGGTTTCCTTTTCTCCACACCCTGGACCACACTTATTATCTTTTGTCTTTTTGACGAGAGCCAGTCTAACAGGTGTGAGGTGATAGCGCATTGTGGTTTTGATTTGGATTCCCTGATGATTAGCGATGTGGAGCGTTTTTTCATGTACCTGTTGGCCACTTGTACACCTTCTTTTGAGAAATATCCATTCAGATCTTTTACTATTGAGTTGTTTGAATTCTTTGTATGTTTTTGTTGTTAATCCCTTATTAGTTGTTTGCAAATATTTTCTTGCATTCTGTAGATGATCACTTTACTCTGTTGATTGATTTCTTTGCTGTGCAGAACCTTTTTCGTTTGCTGTGATCCCATTTGTCTATTTTTTCTTTTGTGGCCTTTGCTTTTGAGGCTTTATTTCCTCAAAATAAGCTAGGCACAGAAAGATAAGTATGCATGATCTCACTCATGTGTGGAATCTGGAAACGCTGATGTCACAGGACAGAGCAGAATGGTGGTTACCAGAGGCTGGGGTGTCTGGCGGAAGGGGAGAGAGGAAGATGTTGCTCAAAGGATACTCACTTACAGTTAGATAAAAGGGGGAAAGTCCAGAATAGGCAAATACACAGAGACAGAAAGTAGACAGGTGATTGCCTGAGGCCAGAAAGCAGGAGAGAGGATAGGAAAACAACAGGTAGAAAAACTGAGAATGACTGCTAATAGTTAGGGAGTTTCTTCCTCTTCCTTTTTTTTTTTTTTTTTTTTTTTTTTTTTTTTTTTTGACAAGGTCTTGTTCTGTCACCCAGGCTGGAATGCAGTGGGGCAATCACGGCTTACTGCAGCCTTGACATTTTGGGCTTAAGTGATTCTCCCACCCAGCCTCTCCAGTACCTGTTCAGGGGTTCACCATTATGCCTGGCTAAATTTGTTTTTTTTTTTTTTTTTTTTCTGAGATGGAGTCTCACTCTGTCGCCTAGATTGGAGTGCAGTGGCGCGATCTCGGCTCACCACAACCAGCCCAGATTCAAACAATTCTCCTGCCTCAGTCTCCCGAGTAGCTAGGATTACAGGCGTGCACCACCACACCCGGCTAATTTTTGTATTTTAATAGTAGAGGCAGGGTTTCACCATGTTGACCAGGCTAGTCTAAAACTCCTTACCTCAAATGATCCTCCTGCCTCAGCCTCCCAAAGTGTTGGGATTACAGGTGTGAGCCACCACCTAAGTTGTGTATTTTTTTTTGTAGAAATGAGGTTTCGCCATGTTGCCCAGACTGGTCTCAAACTCCGGAGCTCAGGTGATTCCCCTGCCTGGGCTTCTCAGGGATTATAGGCTGAACCACCGCACCTGGTCACATTTAAGTCTTTAATTCATTTCGGGTTGATTTTTGTCTATGTTGAGAAGCCAGGTCTGATGTTATTCTTCTGTATGTGTGTATCTAGTTTTCTCAGCACCGTTTATTGAGGAGCCTATCCTTTTCTCATTGTGTGTTCTTGGCACCTTTGTTAAAAATCAGTTGGCTGTAAATGCATGCATTTATTTCCAGGCTCTATTCTGTTCCAATGGTTTATGTGTCTGTGTTTATGCCAGTAGTGTGCTGTTTGGGTTAGTACTGCTCTATAGTTTTTTGTTTTTTGTTTTTTGTTTTTTAAGACGTCATCTCACTCTGTCACCCAGGCTGAAGTGCAATGGCGCAATCTTGGCTCACTGCAACCTCCGCCTCCCAGGTTCAAGCGATTCTCCTGCCTCAGCCTCCTGGGTAGCTGGGGATTATAGGTGTGCACCACCACACCCAGGTAATTTTTGTATTTTTAGCAGACACAGTGTTTCACCATGTTGGCCAGGCTGGTCTCGAACTCCTGACCTCAGGTGATCCACCTACCTTGGCTTCCCAAAGTGCTGGGATTATAGGTGTGAGCCACCATGCCCAGCCTCTGTAGTATATTTTGAAGTCAGGTAGTGTGATGCCTCCAGCCTTGTTCTTTTGCTCAGGATAGCTTTTGCTATTCCAAGTCTTTTGTGGTTGCATACAAATTTTAGGATTTCTTTTTCCGTTTGTATGAAGAGTATGGTAGATATTTTGATAGAGATTGCATTGAATCTGTAGATTGCATTGAATCTGTAGATTGCATTGAATCTGTAGATTGCTCTGGGTAGTATCTATTAGTTATTTATTTTTTGAGATGAGTTCTCCCTCTGTTACCCAGGCTGGAATTCAGTGGTGTAATCTTGGGTCACTGCAGCTTTGATATCCTGGGCTCAAGCAGTCCTCCCACTTCAGCCTCCCAAGTGTCTGGGACTACAGGTGTGAGCCACCACATGCAGCTGCTTTTTATTTGATTTATTTTCTTTTTCTTTTTTCGTATTTTTGAGACAGAGTTTTGCTCTTGTTGCTCAGGCTAGAGTGCAATGGCACCATCTTGGCTCACCGCAACCTCTGCCTCCCGGGTTCAAGCAATTCTTCTGCCTCAGCCTCCCGAGTAGCTGGGATTACAGGTATGCACCACCACGCCTGGCTAATTTTGTATTTTTAATAGAGACAGGGTTTCTGCATGTTGGTCAGGCTGGTCTCGAACTCCTGACCTCAGGCGATCTGCCCACCTCGGCCTCTAAAAGTGCTGGGATTACAGGCGTGAGCCATCATGCCCAGCCTTATTTTATTTTTTAGTAGAGACAGGACTAGCTGTGTTGCCTAGGCTGATCTTGAACTCCTAAGCTCAAGTCATCCTCCCACCTCATCCTCACAAAGTGTTGGGATTACAGATGTGAGCAGCAGCACCTGGTCTATTATTTCTGTTGTTGCTGGTGTTTTTGGTGTCATATCCAAGAAATCATTGCCAAATCTGATGTCATGAAGCTTTTCTCCTGTTTTCTTCTAAGAGTTTTATAGTTTTAGATCCGATGGTTAAAATGTTGATCTGTTTTGAGTTAACTTTTCTATGTGTTATCTAAGGTAATGGTCCAACATAATTCTTGTATGTGTGGATATTCAGTTTTCCTAACACAATTTGTTGAAAAGCCTATTCTTTTTCCATTGAATGATCTTGACATAATTGTTGAAAATCATTTGACCACATATGTGAAGGTTTATTTCTGGGTTCTTTTTTCTGTTTAATTGGCCAGTATGCCTTTCTTTATGCCAGTGCCACACTGTTCCAATTACTGTAGCTTTATAGTAAGTTTTGAAATAAAAAGGAGTGAAGTCTCCAACTTTGATTCATCTTTTTCAAGATTGTTTTGGCTATTTTGGGTCTTTGGAGATTCCTATGAATTTTAAGTGGGTTATTTTTTGCAAAAAAAAACAAAAAACAAAAAACTGCTGTTGGAATTTTCAAAGGGATTGCATTGAGTCTTTAGAAGGCTTTGGATTATATTGTCATCTTAACAATATTATGTCTTCCAATCCTGGGAAGACGTTTTTATATTTAAAATGTGTTTCTTTTTTATTTATTTATTTATTTATTTATTT
>NW_016820813.1:255435-269002 GCF_001698545.2 Rhinopithecus bieti | reverse complement strand
CCGGAAATAAAGATGTTCTTTGAAACCAATGAGAACAAAGATACAACATACCAGAATCTCTGGGACACATTTAAAGCAGTGTGTAGAGGGAAATTTATAGCACTAAATGCCCACAAGAGAAAGCAGGAAAGATCTAAAATTGACACTCTAACATCACAATTAAAAGAACTAGAGAGGCAAGAGCAAACACATTCAAAAGCTAGCAGAAGGCAAGAAATAACTAAGATCAGAGCAGAACTGAAGGAGATAGAGACACAAAAAACCCTCCAAAAAATCAATGAATCCAGGAGTTGGTTTTTTGAAAAGATCAACAAAATTGACAGACCGCTAGCAAGGCTAATAAAGAAAAAAAGAGAGAGGAATCAAATAGATGCAATAAAAAATGATAAAGGGGATATCACCACTGACCCCACAGAAATACAAAATGTGTTTCTAATGGATAGCATATGGTTGGTTCATGTTTTCTGTTTACTCTGTAAATCTGTGCCTTTTGATTTGAGTGCCTTGTTCATTTACATTTAATGCAAATATGTATGTGGTGGGATTTACGTCTGTCATTTTGTTATTTGTTCTCTTTGTGTCTTATATCCAGAGAGCTGATGGCCACAGCAGATCAGGCCTGATTTCTAATAGCAAGGTTATCTAATGGAAGGATTTTAGAGCATTCCAGGGACAAGATTTGCATTTGTATGAATTTTTTTGTGTTAAAAGGCTCTTAGAACATGGTCTCAGAAATTAGGGATGTGTTTTTCACTACTGTGTTGGTTTAAGCCTGATGTTCATCTGTGCTGTTTGGCACAAGCTCACTGGGCATTTGTTTTCCTGGTCGCTCCCCTCCAGCTTTATTATGACTGCATTTCCTTCACGCACAGGCCATGCCGCGGGCTGCGGCTCGGCCCTCCCTGGGGGCAGAGGTGATGCCTGTTGAGCTGTGGCTTCCAAGTTTTGTAGATGGAAATAAGACAGATGTACCGTGATAGCTGCTGTGGCCTTGTTATGCCCTGTTCTTTGCTTTCCCCGGCACATTCAGGGATTTTGCGTCATAGGGGAGGGGAGAAAAAAACCCAAACGCTCTGAAAGCAGTGGGTTTCATCTTGAAACCTGATTCCATAGCCAAAATTTGATGCTCAGAGCCTGTGTGGTCACTCCTTGCAGTCATGTTGTCCTGGCCAGGACAGCGGGGATGAGTGTTGATTTGTCCTTGAAGATACCACAGAAGGAGGTGTGCTTGCTCCGGAGAACCACACAGCCCCACAGCTGAAGTGGTGAAGTTCCATTTGAATCCCCATCCAAAGCTTGACTTCTCAGGCTATTCCTAGAAGGACCAGTCGTCACAAAACCAGGGAGCCTGAACACCACCTGGACTCTTGGCTCACTGGGGCCAGCTGCAAGCAAGTTTCGGTGAAGGATTCAAGGATAATTCAATATCGGAAAGTCTATCAATGTATTATTAGGATAAAAAAGAAAAGTTATGAGATTATCTCACAGATAAATAATAGCATTTAATAAAAATTCAACGTTTATTTATGATTAAAGACTTCTAGAAAAGAAGGATAGAAGGATTATTTATGATTAAAGACTTCTAGAAAAGAAGGATAGAAGGAAATTGTCTTTTTTTTTTTCATAGTGTTTTGCTCTTGTTGCCCAGGCTGGAGTGCAATGGCACAATCTCGGCTCACTGCAACCTCTGCCTCCCGGGTCCAAGTGATTCTCCTGCCTCAGCCTCCCGAGTAGCTGGGATTACAGGCATGTGACACTACACCCGGCTAATTTTGTATTTTTTTTTTTTTTTAGAGATGGGGTTTCTCCATGTTGGTCAAGCTGGTCTCCAACTCCCGACCTCAGGTGATTCACTCACCTCGGCCTCCCAAAGTGCTGGGATTACAGGCGTGAGCCACCATGCCCGGTCGAAATTGTCTTAAGTTGATAAAGGCCACATACCCTGAACTGATACCAAACAATCATCACACTTAACGGAGGAGTTTCAGGTATAACCCCCATTACGATGAGACCGAGTTGTCCAGGAAGCCCACTCCTATGAGCTGTTGCTTCCGCTACGGACTAGTAGCGGCTGGGCTGGTGGGCCAGAAAAGAGATTTGATCATCATGTCACAGAGAAGATACAGGCATAAGAACTAGCACGAAGAGATAAAACCATCAATATTTGCAGATGATACTAACGATCTATATAAGAAACCGAATGGAATCAACTATTATAATAATAGAATTCAGCAAAAACGCTGCATGTAAGGACAACTTCCAGAAACCAGTATTATTTCTTTTACATCAGGAATAAAGAGGCATCATTCACAAAAATAAAAACTATAACATATGTAGAAATTAACAAATGAACACTCCAGATCTTTAAAAAAAAATCCGAAACTCTAGTAAGATAAAAACTTACGATAAATGTAGCTGCTATTATTATGTTAAGGCAATCAAGCCTCCCCAAATTAGATCTATAAATTCTCTGCAATCCCAATAAAAACTCCAGCTGGATTTTTAAAATTTTTTTATTATTTTGAGATAAAGTTTTGTTCTTGTCGCCCGGGCTGGGGTGCAATGGTGTGATCTTGGCTCACCGCAACCTCCACCTGCCGGGTTCAAGCGATTCTCCTGCCTCAGCCTCCCGAGTAGCTGGGACTACAGGCGCCCGCCACCTCGCCCAGCTAATTTTTTGTATTTTTAGTAGAGATGGGGTTTCACCGTGTTAGCCAAGATGGTCTTGATCTCCTGACCTCATGATCCGCCCACCTTGGCCTCCCAAAGTGCTGGGATTACAGGCATGTTCCCGGAGGGAACGTGGAGCCCTGTGTCTGAGGTGCCCGTGGCATCTTTGCTGGCTGCACTTGGTTCCCGACTCCCCGGGGAGCTGCCAGGCAGGGGAAACTGCCCTCCTGGCCTGGGGCACCGTGGCAGAGGTCAGCCAAAGGCTGAGACCTGCCTTCTTGCTGGGGCTGGAGGCTGCCTCCTGCCTTCTAGGCTGCAGAGTCTGCTGGCGGGGCTGCCGAGTGCGTGTGTGTGTGTGTGTGTGTGTGTGAGAGTGTGTGTGTGTGTGTGTGAGAGAGAGATGAGGCGTGGACTCACTCTGCACGGGGGTGGGGTTGGGCGGGGCTGCCAGGGGGTGGTGTATGTGTGTGTGTGTGTGGGGGGGTGTGTGAGATGAGGCGTGGACTCACTGCACGGGGGTGGGGTTGGGCGGGGCTGCCAGGGTGTGTGTGTGTGGGTGTGTGGGTGTGTGTGTGTGATGAGGCGTGGACTCACTCTGCATGGGGGTGGGGTAAGGTTCACATATTTTAAGCTCGTCACCTGGCTGGGAAAGTAGCTGTTGTTCCTCCAGAAAGGAAAAACAAAAAAAAAAACGTCTGTGAAGTGACAGATGTGTAGAATGGCTCGACTTAACCGTTCCACAAGGTGTGCGTGTGTGTAAACCTCTCATTGTGTGCAGTAAGTATATACAGTTTTTATTTGTCAACAGTACCTTAATTTATATAAAAACATGCCAGTCCGTAGTTTCTGTCTCATAATAAATTAGTTTGACCCATCCACAAAAAACAAAACCGAGCTCTTTTGCAATGATCGGAAGCATTCTGATTATAACACTGATGTTTACTCCCTGGCTGACTGGGCCTGGAAGGTCCTTTCTACAAGCCGTCCTTATGAAGGTGTGGTGCCCAGGCACCTCTCACAACTGGGGGTTAAAAGCTTTCTACCCAGGAGTGTGTGACTCTGGGCAAAACCTTCCTCTGGGCAGACGCGGGCATGTTGCAGCCGTGCTCTGGCCGGTGAGATGGGTTCAGCTTGCGATATGTGCCAGTGTCCAGCCTGCCTGGGGCCATAGGAGTGAGGGGTGACCAAAACACGCTTCCGCTTGGAGAGTCGGGGCAAGTCTGTTCCAGACGTTTCACATTCCTTTCCCTTATGTTCACAAAAAGTTTTCACAGGGATATTTCATTCTTATTTTATTTTATTATTATTATTTTTTGAGACAGAGTTTTGCTCTTGTCGCCGAGGCTGGAGTGCAGTGGTGTGATCTCGGCTCACTGCAACCTCCACCTCCTGGGTTCAAGCAATTCTCCTGCCTCAGCCTCCCGAGTAGCTGGGATTACAGGCATCTGCCACTACGCCCGGCTAATTTTGTATTTTTAATAGAGACAGAGTTTATCCATATTGGTCAGGCTGGTCCTGAACGCCCAACCTCAGGTGATCGCCCGCCTCTGCCCCACAAAGTGCTGAGATTACAGGCGTGAGCCACTGCGCCCGGCCTTTCTTACTCATTTTAAATAATATCAAACTTACACAACATTGCAAAAATAAAAATAGGACAAAGAACACAATTCAGACACTTCTCTCTCCACTTGCGGCCCTTTACCTCTAAACACATCGGTGTCTATTTCCTAAGAATGAGGATGTTCTCTTGTGTACCACAGGACGCTTGTCCACTGATGGCCCTGCTTCGAAAATGCTTGCTGAGCCTTGTGCTGGAAAATGTGTTGCCCAGGTGTTCGTGTGTAAGAATGTTCCTCACAGGTAGTGACAGCCAAGTGTCCGCAATGGCGTTGGTTCTGAGCAGCAGGAGACAGGATAGGCAGCCTGGCTTGTGGGTTGCGTGGAATAGCACACACATGTCAAAATGGTGCTCCAGGAGCTCCGCATAGCAGTGTGCCTGCGTCTCGTGATAGCAGTGGGCATGGCATGAATATCCCTTTTATAACAACTCAACTAAAAGATGCTTTTTAAGAATATAAGTGAGCTATGGCTGGACGCGGTGGCTCATGCCTGTAATCTCAGCACTTTGGGAGGCCGAGGTGGGTGGATCACCTGAGGTTGGGAGTTCGAGACCAGCTTGACCAACATGGAGAAACCCTGTCTCTACTAAAAAAATAAAATACAAAATTGGCCGGGTGCGGTAGCTCAGGCCTGTAATCCCAGCACTTTGGGAGGCCAAGGTGGGTGGATCACCTGAGGTCGGGAGTTCGAGACCAACCTGACCAACATGGAAAAACTCGTCTCTATTATAAATACAAAATTAGCCAGGCGTGATGGTGCATGCCTGCAATCCCAGCTACTCGGGAGGCTGAGGCAGGAGAAATCACTTGAACCCGGGAGGTAGAGATTGCGGTGAGCCGAGATTGTGCCATTGCACTCCAGCCTGGGCAACAAGAGCAAAACTCCCTCTAAGAAAAAAAAAAGCTGGGTGTGGTGGCGCATGCCTGTAATCCCAGCTACTCAGGAGGCTGAGGCACGAGAATTGCTTGAACCCGGGAGGAGGAGGTTGCGGTGAGTTGAGATTGCACCATTGCACTCCGGCCTGGGTAACAAGAGCGAAACTCCGTCTCAAAAAAAAAAAAAAAAAAAGAATATAGATGAGATACAGTTTATGCAGAAGAAAGCAGGGGATCGATGCCTGGGGTGCGAACAGGGGCTCACTGTGGATCACAAGCAGGACTCTGCCTTTTGGTGTGGGTAGTGGGTGCGCACGTCTTCGACGTCATTAAACATTACTAATTATGGTGAGAGCGGGTCAGAGTCCAAGAATTGTTATGTATCTGAGGCCCAGTTTTTAAAATCCTACTACCAGTCAGTTTGCTGAAATTTTTATTGATCTCAAGATTACTTTTAAATTAACTCTCTGAGATTAGCCATAGCGTGCTGCCTTGACACTGTTTCTCACTTGATCAGTTGTTTAGTTTCTATTGTGGCGACAGCAATGTGCAGAAACTGGGGCTATGATTATAAACCGCTTCCTTCCCTGGGCCTGGGCTGGCAGAGTTCTTCCTCCTTGGTAAATTTAGAAGTGAAACAGGAAATTCCAAAGGGAAAGGCTGATATGATAAAAAGTTAAAACTTAGTTTCAAAGAAAATAGTAAATGAAATGAAAAAGAAAGTAGCTTGACCTGGAAAAAGTTTTGTACCAACTCTCCAAAGCTTTAATATCTTTAATGTTGTTAGTATAGTAAGTCCATCTGTCAGTTGCTGAAGAAAATACCAAGATTCCAAGGATTAAAAAAAACAAAGAGGCAAACAACCCAAGCTGGCAAGTTACAAATGAAGAAAAATAGGCAGGGGGAAGTGGCTCATGCCTGTAATTTCAGCATCTTTGGGAGGCCAAGGCTTGAGCTCAGGAGTTCAAGACCAGCCTGGGCAACATGGCAAGACCCTGTCTCTACTAAAATTCAAAAAAATTAGCCAGACGTGGTGGTGCACGCCTGTAGTCCCAGCTACCTGGGGGGCTGAGGTGGGAGGATCACTTGAGCCTGAGAAGTTGAGGCTGCAGTAAGCCGTGATCACCACTGCACTTCAGCCTGGTTGACAGTGAGACCCTGTCTCAAGAAGAAAAACAGACTGGTTAATGCATAGAAATATGCTTCATCTCGGTGATAATAAAAGAAATGAAAATTAAGGCCAGGCACAGTGGCTCGTGCCTGCAATCCCAGCGCTTTGGGAGGCCAAAGCCGGCGGATCACTTGAGGTCAGGAGTTCGAGACCAGCCTGGCCAACATGGTGAAACCCCGTCTCTACTAAAAATACAAAATTACTACTAAATAAATTACTACTAAATACTAAAAATACTAAAATACAAAAATTAGCCCGGCATGGTGGCGCATGCCTGTCATCCCAGCTACTCGGGAGGCTGAGGCAAGAGAATCGCTTGAACACAGGAGGCGGAGGTTGCAGTGAGCTGAGACCGTGCTGCTTGCACTCCAGCCTGGGTGACAGTGAGACTCCATCTTAAAAATAAATAAAATAATACATAAATAAATAAAAGAAATACAAATTAAAAGGACATTCAGATTAAATTATAAAAGCAGAAGTGACCCCTGGATTCTGTTGGGAAGCACCGTGCTGGTGCTGGCTCTACCTTGTTCATGGCCCCCATAGGAGGGCACCTGGCCCAAAGCCACCTGCAGCTTTAAAGACATTGTGTGACCTAAGAAACCTCCTGGGATGTGCTGCTAGGAAAGTCATCTGAAAAGACACTCCAGGCTTTTCTGCCCAGATTTGGTACTGTCAGGCTTGCCTCAGGCCTAAGCAGGAGGAGGCAGGCAGCCCCGAAGCAGGCTGCATGGTTCATGCATGGGCCAGTGGTGTTTCCTTCATGTGTCTTGAATGTGCAGGTGTCGCTGGAATGATGGAAAAGATTTATATGACCTCAGTGAAAGAGCTGCTCTCTGCTTTTGTTCCTTTGATGGACAGCAAAATGGCCTGGACACCTTTCCCACAGTTTTCATGAAGACTGGGAGGGAGCTGGCTTTACGATCAGGATTCCGGTTTACCTGAGAAGCTCCCGCTTAGATCCCTGCTTGGTTCACAGTCACTGGGGATGTTCTGTCGCACTGCCCGCGTACAGAGCTCCCGCCTCTGCAGGGATGTTTCCGGCGAGGTGCCTGGGACATCCCACAGCATGAGCCCGCTGAAATGGTGCACCCGCGGGCACAGACCACCCCACTGCGTGGGAACTGTGCGGTCTCTTGGTGCATGTGGAGGAAGCTGGCGAGGTTGACGCTGGTGTTTCCAGCCCAAGTGTCTTGATAGTGGGACCCTTGATAGAGATTGGGGAGTGAAGTGTAGTGTAGGTGGTAGCTAAGGTCGTGGGCTTGACCTCAGGCTGGAGGCAGTAGGGGATCCTGGGAGACACTCGGCCCACGGGCTGGGTGCAGTGGGGGAGCCTGGGAGACACTCGGCCCACAGGCCAGGCGCAGTGGGGGAGCCTGGGAGACACTCAGCCCACAGGCCGGGTGCAGTGGGGAGCCTGGGAGACACTCAGCCCACAGGCCAGGGTGCAGTGGGGAGCCTGGGAGACACTCAGACCACAGGCCAGGGTACAGTGGGGGAGCCTGGGAGACACTTGGCCCACAGGCCAGGCGCAGTGAGGGAGGCTGCAGCCCCTCGTGGGTGTACTTGGTGCAGGAGAAGTGCCGGGCTGCTACTGGGCTGTGCCAGACCCTGGCGGGGCCAGGCCACGCCCAGGCCAGCCAGGTGGGGATTCGGGGGTCCAGGTCCTTACTGGGGGAGGGAGAGACAAGGAGAGAAGAACAGGCATATCAGTAGGTTCGGATGCTGGGGGAAGACAATCTGGTGCCTGCCATGTAGCCTTTGGTCGTCAACCTGCACCCTCCTGGGCCCTGAGAGGAGAACCTGCGGGGCTGGTGGGGAGGGGAAGCACGGGGCTCAGTCGCCCATAGGGCCTGTTCCTCAGCCTTGCGCCACAGGACCCAGCAGATACACGGTCTGTCGGGCACAGTGATAAGGTGGGGGACAAGGTGGGCAGCAGCCAGTTCCCTTCCCGTCAAGCCGCAGGAATCAGAGCAGGCTGAGAAACCCCAGCCAGAATGGCCAGCGGTGGAATTGCTTTGCCAAGCGCCCGAGGTCATGCCTGGTGTCCAGCAGAGCACATGGCCTCCTGAGCAGGCGGGACTTCCTGGCCACACAGGCCACGCCACTGAGGCACATGAGGCAGGCCATGGGGCTGTGGCAGTCTCCCTGCCCTTCCGTACTCAGTGTTGGCATCTGTGAGTGGCGACCCCCACTCTTCTCCTGAGCTTGGGAGTGCCCCTCTGTGGTGTGACTGTCCTCCCGGAGACTGCTGTGGTGGGTCTGCTCTAACAGAAAGAGTAGGTGGAGTGGGAAACATGGTGTGACCGTCCTCCCGGAGACTGCCGTGGTGGGTCCGCTCTAACAGAAAGAGTAGGTGGAGTGGGAAACGCCGTCCTCTTCCCTTTGTGCCTTTTACACATGCCCTGGATTCGGGTGAACGATGAGGGAATGGCCGTTGTCGAGGAACACTCCGTCATCGGTCGTGCTGTCTGTGTGCAGCCCAGGTGCACACAGGTGGGAGAGAAACAGCCCCTCCACCAGCCAGATGCCTGCGCAACCCAGGTGTCTGCCACATGGGCCAGTGGGGCTTCCCCGAGCTCATCTGTGTGCCTGGCAGCCCAGCCCCAGGCTGAGGTGCGTGTCTCATCGTCCTGAGGGCTCCACCTGGGGCAGTGGGAATGGTGGACGGCACAGTGGGTCTTCCATGGCCCAGGGGTGTGGGACATGAGGGAGGCCCTTGGGTGTTCTGTGAGCGATTGAGACTATTCTGTGGAATACTGGACCCCTTCTCTGCCTTTTATTAATTATGTTAGCATCAGAGTAGTCTTTTCATACAAATTTGACAGATAAAGACAACTGCTCTCCCTTGCTGTGTTGGGGCATTCTGGGGTTTCATGGCACATGGTTTAAAAACCACAGCTGTAGGCAGAGAGAGGCCAGTGAAAGTGAGCAGGAGAGTGACAGAAAGAGAAGCAGAGGTGAGTGCAGGTTTGGCGGCGCCTGGGGGATCAGGGGCAGTCAGGCTGCACGGGAAGGTAGCGGGACGTCTGGGGGGCCATGTTAGGAGGTTGCGAGACCACTTGGTGTTGGGAGACCACTCCCAGAGGCAGCCTGACCCTGGCTGAAGGGGCTGCAGCCCGAGGGTGGGGGGCGGAGGCCGTGTGGCATGGGGACATGCACTCTCTCTCAGGGTTCGTTGGCACACTCTGTCTTAGATGTCAGCACCTCATTGTGATTTTCAGACTTGATTTCTGTTTCTTTGTTGATGAGGCCGTTCTTTTGAGCTGGTTTTGAGAATGGAATTTGAAGTTTTTGTGCATTAAAAAAAGATTACCTCACACTTGTAATCCCAGCACCTGTAGAGGCCGAGGCAGGCAGATCACCTGAGATCAGGAGTTCAAGACCAGCCTGACCAACATGGTGAAACCCTGTCTCTACCAAAAACACAAAAATTAGCTGGGTGTGGTGGCGTGTGCCTGTAATACCAGCTACTCGAGAGGCTGAGGCAGGAAAATTGCTTGAACTTGGGAGGCAGAGGTTGCAGTGAGCCGAGATTGCGCCACTGCACTCTAGCCTGGGAGACAAGAACAAGACTCCATCTCAAAAAAAAAAAAAATCAAATTACTTCAGTAATAAAACTAGGCTAGAAGATGTTATATTGGTTTTTAACTATGCACTTTTTGCCTTGCTGGTCATGACAGCCTGTCTCTATGCTGCAGCCCTGCAGTCAGGCCGTTTAACCCGGGGAAAACCAGCTGCAGCCGTGCTGGCGCGGTCCCTTGCTTGGAAATACAAAAGGGCACATTCCACATTCTTTCTACACCTGGGAGAGAAAGGGACGGTGAAGTATGCTTTTCTTCTTACGATGATTTATTTTATGCGTATTTTACATGAACAGATTGCACAAAAATATTAGAAGTTTCTAGTTTTCTGGAAAGTGCCATCATTTTGCATATAGAAGAGGAAGAAAATCAGCTCATGCCTTGCACACGTTTGCAGAAACATTTTATAGTTTGTCTTTGTTTGATTATGCTGTTTGGTTGGACAAGTGGAATGCTTACAAGTTGTAAAAAAAATTTTTTTTTTTGAGATGGAGTCTCGCTGTGTTGCCCAGGCTGAAGTGCAGTGGCGCAATCTCAGCTCACTGCAAGCTCCACCTCCCGGGTTCACGCCATTCTCCTGCCTCAGCCTCCCTAGTATCTGGGACTACAGGCGCCCGCCACCACGCCTGGCTAATTTTTTGTATTTTTAGTAGAGATGGGGTTTCACCGTGTTAGCCAGGATGGTCTCGATCTCCTGACCTCGTGGTCCGTCCGCCTCAGCCTCCCGAAATGCTGGGATTACAGGCGTGAGCCACCGCGCCCGGCCACAAGTTGTAAAATTTTTAAATGACTGGTTTGGAAATGCTGGGAAGACCCTCTTTCTAGCAAAGCATCTCTCCACCTCTGTTGGCGCAGGGCGCAGTGGCGGGAGTTAGCATCGGCGTGCCGCCTGCCATAGCACTGCCGCCTGCATGGCACCCATGCCTTCGCTTCTGCATTTTCTGGATTGTGGCTTCTCCACGTTCTGCAACCTTGGTGTTGAGCTGTCTTGGCAGTTTCTATTTTTACACCTACAGAGACAACTGTTCGGTCCCTGTGAAAAGCTCCCTCTTGACCTGGGGTGGAAAGAGAAGTAAATACGTTTCAAAAGTTTATTCTCTAATCTGGTAAAATACAAGGTCCCTCCGTGGCCAGAGGCTAGGTGGAGCGGGCAGTGCACGTTGTCCCTGTGTGTGCAGCCACCGTTCTGCTGTGCGCTTGCTGGCACCTTAGGGGCCTGGGCCTGGCCAGAGTGGCGGCATGCACACTGCTGTTTTGGGGCAGCCGTGGGGCCATCTGGATGGTATGGCCCACCCGTTCCCCCTTTACCAGCCCACACCCTTCCTGGCCACCTGCCCCTGAGCCTCCCCTGAGAGGCCTGTCTCCGAAGCCCCTGTCTCGTTTAACTTCTTTGTTTTGTCTGGTGTCTGAGGCCGGTTTTCCACGGGGCCTGTGTTCTCCCAGGGATGTTGGCTTATTGAAGACACACACTCTCACACACAGAGACACTCGTACACACAAACTTTGTTTTTTCCTTTTCCCTTTTAATCTGTTGGCACCACTTCTGCTTCCAGGTTAAAGTTAGTCTTGGCTACTTTAATTTCCATTTATTTATTTTATTTTTTTGCAGCCTAGTGTCTTTCATTTTCAAGACTGTTGAGTTATACCAGGACTCAGGGTTATGACCTGCTGACTGAGCTGCCTGCTGAGCACAAGAGACATCTCTTTCTTCCCAGCCACCTGCCCTCATGCTGCCCAGACACAGGGAAAAGGACCAGATCCCATTTATTTTATTTATTTATTTATTTATTTTTGAGACAGAGTCTCACTCTGTCACCTAGGCTGGAGTGCAGTGGCGCGATCTCAGCTCACTACAACCTCTGTCTCCTGGGTTCAAGTGATTCTCCTGCCTCAGTTTCCCAAGTAGCTGGGATTACAGGCGCCCACCACCACGCCCAGCTGATTTTTGTATTTTTAGTAGAGACAAGGTTTTGCCATGTTGCCCAGGCTGGTCTCAAACTCCTGACCTTAAGTGATCCTCCCGTTTTGGCCTCTTCTAGTCTAGGATTACAGGCGTGAGCCACTGTGCCCAGCCCCAAATTACATTAAAGAAAAAAATTCTGTGATTCACTGTTCTTTGTTTTGAAGCATGTGATGACTGTGAGGTTTTACAGAAATCACTCTCCCATCTTCTGGGATGTCCGCTGTGTGGAGAACTGGGGTCCAGGGCCTCTCTGGGAACTGGTTCCCCAAGGGCAGCATGAGGAGGCACTGGCTGATGCCCTGAGCCCATGAGCTTGCAGGGGGAATGTGGCGAGGGCTGGCCACATCTGGACAGGCTAAGGACCAGGAGGCTGGGCGGATCTGCCCATTTTCTAGTTGGTGGAAGCACTGGCACATGCCTCCTTTGCCTTTGCCCCTTGGCCTGCCATGTCCCCAATGTTCTCCAGCATCCTCAGGGCTCTGCTGGGGCCAGCAGGGCAGGAGAGGGGTTGGGTCCTTGACCCTGCTCTCCTGCCTCCCCAGCCCCTGCTGCCTGCCCACCCCAGGGCAGCCCTGTCTGTGGCTCCAGCTCCGTGCTGCCTCTGTCCTGCCCCTCAAGCCTGAGCCGGTCTCCAGCACCTATACTCGCCCTTGGAAAGTGGCCATCTGTACCTCTGTTCCTCTGGCTTTGACCCCCTGGGTGGGCACACGGCACTGGGTTGGGGCGGTTCTCATCCTTGCTCTGCGGCTGTGGGTCCCGGGGCAGCTGGCGACCCCACCCAGCTCCCTCCACTGATTGGCCAGCGCGTCAGGGTGACCTCCACCTTAAGGCAGCTGTGAGGACCACTTCTTGAGACTGCATCTTTGTGGATCTGAGGCTGAGGGGCAGCCAGTAACGTGGAAGGAAGGAGATGGACCCATGGGGCCCCCAGCATGCCCTGTGGACACTGCCCTTCCAGTGGGTGGCACTGGGAACCTTTGCCTCTTGCCCACCGTGGGTCCCTCGAAGCCCACCTGGGGTTCCATGATCGAGCAGGTGAGTGAGGTGTGCAGCATGGTGTGAGCTCAGACGCCCAGCCAGTCTGCTGCCGCCCGGTAGATGCTGCTCACTCTGCAGACTGCCCTGCAGGTGCCTAGAGCAGAGGAGCATCCGAACCACGAGACACTCAGAGACTGACCTGGGACTCTGAGGACATCACTGGAAGAGCAGCAAAGTATGATAAGTATGCCCTCCTTTGAAATCTTCATTTTTAAAAACTCTTGGCCGGGCGCGGTGGCTCAAGCCTGTAATCCCAGCACTTTGGGAGGCCGAGACGGGCGGATCACGAGGTCAGGAGATCGAGACCATCCTGGCTAACACGGTGAAACCCCATCTCTACTAAAAATACAAAAAAATTAGCTGGGCGAGGTGGCGGCGCCTGTAGTCCCAGCTGCTCTGGAGGCTAAGGCAGGAGAATGGCGTAAACCCAGGAGGCGGAACTTGCAGTGAGCTGAGATCCAGCCACTGTAGTCCAGCCCGGGCGACAGAGCGAGACTCCGTCTCAAAAAAAGAAAAAAAAAACTCTTTTCTCTTTTTTTTGAGATGGAGTCTCGCTCTGTTGCCGAGGCTGGAGTGCAGTGGCCGGATCTCAGCTCACTGCAAGCTCCGCCTCCCGGGTTTATGCCATTCTCCTGCCTCAGCCTCC
>NW_016820813.1:231190-255333 GCF_001698545.2 Rhinopithecus bieti | reverse complement strand
GCAGTGAGCTGAGATCCAGCCACTGTAGTCCAGCCCGGGCGACAGAGCGAGACTCCGTCTCAAAAAAAGAAAAAAAAAACTCTTTTCTCTTTTTTTTGAGATGGAGTCTCGCTCTGTTGCCGAGGCTGGAGTGCGGTGGCCAGATCTCAGCTCACTGCAAGCTCCACCTCCTGGATTCACACCATTCTCCTGCCTCAGCCTCCCCAGTAGCTGGGACTACAGGCGCCCGCCACCACGCCTGGCTAATTTTTTTTTCGTACTTTTAGTAGAGACGGGGTTTCACCGTGTTAGCCAGGATGGTCTCGATCTCCTGACCTCGTGATCCGCCCGTCTCGGCCTCCCAAAGTGCTGGGATTACAGGCATGAGCCATTGTGCCCGGCTAAAATCTCTTAAATTTACAAAATAAACTAATCGATGGCTTGTTAAAACAGCAATTCCCCTACCATATTTAAATTCATTTTTATATCTTGACAAGCTATAGGATTTGAGAGTTGGGAACTGCTGCTGATAGAAAATCAGTCAAGGAAGGAAAAAACATCTCTTTATATTGTTCAGTGACATAAACTGAGGGTGGGCGTGTTATTTCTGGGTTGGGGCCGCCTGGGGAGGCTGGGGGCACAGGCAACTGGAAGTGGCACAGTAGCGCCTTGTGGCCGAGCTCGTGCAGGTCTGGCTGGCTTGTTTCACTCCCAGCAGTGTGCTCTTTCTGCCTGGAGCACATATTGTTTTCATGATCAGCAAAATACCAGCTCCTGTGGGTTCTGACCCGGCAGACAGCGCAGGGAATCTGCGTCCTGCCTGGGTGACTCTGTCCTACCTGTTCTTGGCTCTGTGTTCATTTTCTGGGGCTCCCATTAACAAAATACCACAGATCAGGCAGGACTTTCTTTCTCTCAGTTCTGGAACTGGGAGTCTCAGATCAGGGGGCCAGCAGGGTTGGCCTCTGCTTGTGAATGGCCACCTTCTCTCTGTGTCCTCACGTGGTCTTTCCTCTGCCTGGTCACTCATTGCCCTGCTCTGACCAGGCCCCAGGCAGTGGACATCCATGTACCTGTCCATGCGAGCTGAACCAGCAGACACGGAAACGCGATCCTGTTGCTAAACTCTGAAGTACTGGTTGGTAGCACTGGCAGAACAGTTTGTATGCCGCTCCAAATACATGGCTTTAATTATGCTGTTGGATATTTGCACCGTGGCAGCCACTTATAAAGGCTGGTCAGATACAATTGAGGCTCCATGCTAGGGGCAGTGGACACTGGCTTTGCAGTGACCAGGCCAGACCTCGTGCTCCTGCCTGGGAATGAGGGCTTCTTGGTAGACACAGAAGGAGACTGGAGGCTGTGCCGGATGGCAGTGCTGGGGGAAGATCCCCGTGGGACCTGGCATTCATGGGAGGACAAAAGGAGAGCTGAAAAAATCCCAGGGTGCAGGCGGCTGGAGTCAGGCACTGCCTTTGTTCTCCAGCAGTGGGATGCTGATGAGCCGTGCAGGGTCCGCTGGCGGCAGTTACAGATGGAGCAAAGTAAATGAACTTGGAAGAGATTTGGGAGGTGGGACTGTGAGGAGTCAGAGCAAGATGGGATGAGACATGAGCTCTGATGTGCCTGTGTAGCGTGGACACCGCCAGGGCCCCCACGCTGGCTGTGCAGGCGGTGCCAAGGCCAGACTCTGCACCCATGCTGCCAGGGCTGAGACCTTGGAGACTTGGATTTAGAGCCAGTGACTCCAAGTCCGCGTACCAGGGTGAGGCAGAGGCTGTGCAGATTCGCATCTGTGGAAGATGCACGGACGGACAGCCTGTGGAAGCGGGCCGGGCTGTGGCCGTGAGCGTGCAGTGACAGCTGCTTGGCATGATATACCAAGGCGGGTGTGGGAGGGCTGCCTGTGATCATGAAAAACCTGAAACATCATGGTGAAACCCCATCTCTACTAAAAAATACAAAAAACCTAGCCGGGCGAGGTGGCGGGCGCCTGTAGTCCCAGCTACTTGGGAGGCTGAGGCAGGAGAATGGTGTAAACCTGGGAGGCGGAGCTTGCAGTGAGCCGAGATCCAGCCACTGCACTCCAGCCTGGGTGACAGAGCAAGACTCGGTCTCAAAAAAAAAGAAAGAAAGAAAAACCTGAAATATGAAAATGTGAAGAATAGGAGAGAACAGCAGTTCACCACAGCAGGGCCCGGCCAGCAGTCTGCACAGGGCACTGATGACTGAGAAATTTTATGGAAGCTGGGAGAAAAAAGAGTATACAGAGCAGTTTGTGTGATAGTATCTTGTTTTTGAAAGGGATGGTGATGATTGATGATAAGGTTTCTTTTTCCTTTTCCATGTTTTCTGATTAATCAGCAACAAACATTGCTATTTTTGATGGTAGTGAAATATGAATAACATAAACTTTACCCTATCTTCACCATTTTTTTTTTTTTTTTTGAGACAGAGTCTCACCTCACTCTGTCACCAGGCTGGAGTGCAGTGGCACGGTCTCGGCTCACTGCAACCTCCGCCTCCTGGGTTCAAGTGATCCTCCTGCTTCAACCTCCCGAATAGCTGGGATTACAGGCGCCTGCCACTATGCCCAGCTAATTTTTTGTATTTTTAGTAGAGATGGCGTTTCACCATGTTGGCCAGGCTGGTCTTGAACTCCTGACCTCGTGATTCGCCCGCCTCGGCCTCCCAAAGTGCCGGGATTACAGGCTGGAGCCACCGCGTCCTCCCCCATCTTCACCATTTTAAGTGCACAGCTTGGTGGCATTAAGTACATTTCACCGTATTCTGCAGCCACCACCACTATCCATCTAGAGCTTTTTATCTTTCCAAGCTGAAACTCTATCCGCTAAACACCAACTCCCCAGCCCCACCAGGCAGCCTCTGTCACCACTGTTCTCCTTTCTGTCTCTGAGTTTGACCGCTTTAGGTAATTCATATGAGTGGAATCATGCGGCGTTTGTTCTTTTGTGACAGGTTTATTTCACTTAGCATAAGATCTAAGGTTCAACCATGTTGTAACTTGTCAGAAGTTCCTTTCTTTTAAGGGTAACATTCCATTGACCACATAAATACCATTATTTTTATTCAAAGAAAGAAGTCCGCAAGCACCAACTTGGAACAAGCTGTGCATCTGGAGTTTTTCCGTGGGTTCGACATCGGTGGTCCCTGCTGACGCATGAACAGTTCTTCCTGAGCCTGTCTGGGGCTCTCCTCCCCACCTTCCTCCACCGCGAGTCATCTTGGTCTCTCCTGGGCAGAGGTGAGGGAGGAAGGCGAGTCCCTGTGGGTGCTGCGTGGGGTCGGGGCTGTTGCCATGTGGGCTCTGTGGCCTCCCAGGGTGCTCGGTCCAACCTGTCTTCTCGTTGACCCACGTGGGGCCCGGGCATGACTGGACGCGCCCCCAGGCTTCTCCTGGCACTATCTGGGTTCAGGCCGCAGAAAGGGCAGACTGTGGGACTCTGGGCTGGCGCCGCAGAACACGAGCAGCCCCTGTGGGACCAAGGCACGTCCTCAGGCAGCCTGGCCCCTCGGAACCACATTAGCCCTGAGGTGCCTGAGTGGACACCGAGGGGAGGCCCCCCACACTGGCTCTGCAGGCATTGCTGGGGCTGGACCCTGCACCCACCCATCCAGGGCTGCCCTGCACTTCTCCTTTCTGAGGTGTGTGGAACAGGAAGCTGTAATGTGGAGGGAAGTGGACGAGAGTTTCTGCTACATGTAGATTTCTAGTGAGGAACATGCAGCAGATCACTGCTGCAGTCAGGGGCGTTCCCTTCCGTGTCGGGGAGGTCCAGGTGGCTGGCAGGGTGGCCCGTGCCTCTGTTCTCCCTGATTTCCAATCAGTTCCTGAGAAAATGGGTGGCGTCTCCAGCCGCCATTGTGGATTGGCCTGCGATTGTTTCCATGTATCTGTGGAACTGGCCCAACACCCACTGTGGATGCCTGAGCCCGGAGACAGTACTGGACCCTGCATAGTCTCGGTTTTCCATACTTGCATACCAGTGATAAACTTTAATTTGTAAATTAGGCATGGTAAGAGATTACAACAGTAATAATAGAACAGTTGTCTAACAATATACTGTCATAAAAGTCGTGTAAATGGGGTCTTTCTCTCTCAGAATACCTTGTGGTACCGTGCTCACCCTTTGGTGCCTGCCATGAGATGGCAGAGAGGTGAGCGGAGCAGGCATTGTGATGCAGCCTTAAGCTGCCGCTGACCTTGACCAGCAGCCTGGCGACCCAGCCGGCTACTGCGTTCTCCCCGGCGGGTCGCACATACAGCGTGGACATGCTGGACAAGGGGATGGTTCATGGCCCAGGCTGGGGGAGCAGGACGGCCTGAGATTTTATCACTCTACTCAGAACAGCGCAGTTTAAAACTTATGGATTGTTTGTGAATGGAGTTTTCCGTTCAATGTTTGTGGAGTGCAGTTGACCTCGGGTAATTGAAATCACAGAAAGTGAAACAGATTCAGGGTTGGCTACGGCATTTCTCCTTCCAGCTCTGTCAGCTTTTGCCTGGTGTAATGGGAAGGAAGCCTTTTGGCCGGTGCATTCACATTTAGGATTGTTCTGGCTCCTTGGGGAGCTGACCCCTTCCTTCTCCCTCTCTGATGAGTTCCTCGCTCTGAGTGTGGCTGTCTCTGGTGCTGACATAGCCGCCCAGCTTCCTTTTGGCCAGCGCTTGCCTGGTTCACCTTTTTCCCCTTTTGCTTTCAACTTACCTACCTATATCAGTATATTTGAAGTAAGTTTCTTGTAGATGCAATATAGTTGGGTTAGGATTTTATTTATCTCTTCTGACAACCTCTTCTAATTGGTGTTTTTAGATTATTATGATAATATAATTATCAATGTGTTTTGATTCAGGTCTACCATTTTATTATCTGACTTCTGTTAGATCACTATCTTTTTTTTTTTTTTTTTTTTGAGACGGAGTCTCGCTCTCTGGTCGCCCGGGCTGGAGTGCAGTGCCGATCTCGAAGCTCACGCAAGCTCCGCCTCCCGGGTTTACGCATTCTCCTGCCTCAGGCCTCCCAAGCTAGCTGGGACTACAGCGCCAGTCCACCGGTCGCCCGCTAGCTTTTTTTGTATTTTGGGTTAGTAGAGCACGGGGTTTCACCGTGCTAACGTAGTTAGCCAGGGGGATGCGTCTCGATTCTCCTCGACCTCGTGATCCGCTCCTTCATCGGCCATCCCCAAAGTGCTGGGATTACAGGCTTGAGCCACCCAGCGCCCGGAGCATGCTTAGAGTCACTATCTATCTTTATCATTGCTTTATTTCCTTTTAGGTTTTTAAAAACATTTTGTAGTCTGTTTTAATTTATTCTAAACTATCTATATGTTATCTATTTTGTTTTGGATAGCTTTTTTTAAAGAGTATTTTAATTTTTTTTTTTAAAGAGACAGGATTTCACTGTGTTGCCCAGGCAGGCTTTGAAATCCTGGGCTCAAGCGATCCTCTCTCCTCAGCCTTCCAGTAGCTGGGATTGCAGCGCCTGGCTGTACAGCTCTCTTCAGTAGTTGCTCTAAGGATTTTGAAGTCCGTGCTTATTAACATTTCACATTCTGCTTAGGATCTAAAAAGTCTGCTTTTCACTACTTCCAGTGGGACATAGAAACCTTACCCCATCCAGGTTTACCCTCTTCCTTTTATGTTACGTTGTCTTGTTTATAGGATTTATACAATTATATACCTAGAAATAGTTTATAATTTACATGTTACGTATTTGTGTAATTTACACTAATGTACACTGGAGGGCCCATTAGACAGTACTTTGATTTTCGCTTTTGACCGCCAAGCACTTTGGAAGAGCTGTGGGGTCGTTGTGTGTCCTGAGCCCTCGCTGCTTTCCCTGCCTACTGCCTCTGCTTCGTGGTTCCACCTCCTTCCTATCAGCCTGAACCGCTGGCCTGGCTGGCGTGTTCTCTATTTTCCTCCTCTGCCCACGTCCTGGCTTCGCCTTCCTTTTGGAAGACGCATTCCCGCCTTGAGGGAGGATCCCGAGTTGGCACCTCCCCGCTTTAGGCTTAGGCACGTTGTGTTGTGCGTGCCCTGCAGCCTGCCTGGTGCCCCGGGAGAAATCCGCGGCCCTCCCACTGTTGCTCTGCACTCTGCCAGGTGTCATGTTTCTCCTGCTGTTTTCCTTTAAAAAAGATCCGTTTTCCTTTATCTTTAGTTTTCAGCAGTTTGACTGTGATGTGTCAGGGTGTGGATTTCTTGAGTTTGTCTTGTTTGAGATCCATAGAGCTTCTTGAATCTGTAGGCGAAAGACTTTCTCCAAATTCAGGGTGTTTTCTGTCATTTTTTTCAGCTGTTTTTCATCACTGCTTGCTTTCCCCTTTTCCTTTGCCACTCTCATGACACAGATGTTAGACCTTTTCTCTTGTCCCGAAGGTCCCCCAAATTTTTTCAGTCTTTTTTCTCTCTGGTATTCAGATGAGAAAACTTACATTGCTCCATCTTCAAGTTCACCGAATCTTTCCCGATTTTTTTTTTTTAAACATTTCAGTAGTGTGTCTTTTAGTTTTGAAATTTCCGTTTGGTTCTTCTTTATATCTTGCTTGTGTTTGCCTGTTGCTGATTTCCATTTTTTCATTCAGTTTGGGAGTGTTAGATTGTTAGAGCCTTTCATGGCACAGTAGTTGCTTTAAAGTCGGGCGGGTAATTGCAACACCTGTGTTATTTTGGGATCTGTTGAGTGTCTTTTCCTGTAGGAGCACAGACATTCCTCGTTCTTTGTGTGCTGAGTAATATGGACTGTAAGTGGATGGCTGGATGTTATGATGTGAGATCTGGCTCTTGTTAAAAGCCTAGGAGGATGTTGCTATTTTGATTTGAGTAAGCAAACACCCTGAGGAAACGCGGGCTGTGGGTCTGACTTGCCTTCAGTGGATGGCAGCTCCGTGTCTATTCTGGCTTCACAGCCCCCTGCACGGCCACTTGGACCTGTCCCCCGTGTGCCGCTGGTGGCCGTCTGGCTGTGGTCTGGGGGTTTGGGGTGTGAAGAGGATCAGATCCACACCCCTGCAGCTTGAGGATGGGCTTGAAGCTTGTGAGCAGTTTTGTTGGCTGGCTCTTCTGAGCTGCTTCCTCTCCACACCGCCACAGGGGCTTCCTGGTCCCTGCTTCCCTTCTCCACCCTCAGCCAGTGCACCGGGACCAGCTGCCTGTCCTGCTGTGCGCCTCCACGCCCGCCCCAGTGCTGGAGGAGGGATTTGGGGCTCCTTCTGTTCAGTGCCTCCTCCAAGCCACCTGCAGCTTTCCTTCATAGAATGCCGCTCAGCTGCTCCTGGTCCTATCCCGGGGCAGAGCTGCTCCTGAGTACCCTTGAGACTGAAGCAGAATCAGCAGAAGGCAGATTGCCCCCCCTCCCTGAACCTGGCACTGAAGGTGTGTTTAGACGATGTCTGCCTTCATTTCCGTACCTCTGCTCCAGCTGTGCTGTGGCACTTTCTGTCCCCGGCGGCAGCCCCGTACTCCTTGTAATCTCAGCCTGTCTGTGCAGCTAGACAGCTGGTGTTGGGTGGCTGGGAGCTCGTCTTTTCCATGTCAGGCTCTAGTGTGTTTAGAGGCACCACCTGGGAGGTGGCTGCATTCAGGGAGGGTCTGCTGGGCGGATGTGGTGTTGGAGAGGCACTGCCGCTCCGCTCCAGCACTGGGAGGGGGTTGTCAGACCCTCCAGAGAGTCCTCAGCACCAGCAACTCAGGACGGCGGCCCCCGTGGTGGGGAGGGTGGCGGGAACTATGTCCCCCACACTGTGACCCTCCTGGAGGCCAGGAGAGACTGTTCTCAGCGAGTGCGAAAGGAGAAGCTGCACAGGGCCTCCCAGCCCGCTGGCCCGCGTGCCCTGAGAAAGACATGCGACTCCCAAGGACTGATCGTGCCCGCGGCAGCCATCCCCAGTGCCCTTAGGAGAGCGGGAAGGGGTTAGAGGCCTGGGTACCCCACCTCGAAGCTTGTCGGCTGCTCCCCCTCCTCCTCACAGGCCTGGGTACCCCACCTCGAAGTTTGTCGGCTGCCCCCCCCACAGGCCTGTGTACCCCACCTCGAAGCTTGTCGGCTGCCCCTCCTCTCCTCACAGGCCTGGATATCCCACCTCGAAGCTTGTCGGCTGCTCCCCCCCACCCTCCTCACAGAACAGGGTCCTTGTGTGTTGTTCCAGCCCAGGATGGCAGCGCAGGTGACTCTGGAGGACGCGCTGTCCAACGTGGACCTCCTGGAGGAGCTGCCCCTGCCCGACCAGCAGCCCTGCATCGAGCCCCCGCCATCCTCGCTGCTCTACCAGGTGGGTGCCCAGCAGCTGCGGGGCGTACAACCTGTGCTCCGACCCCACATGACGGTTTTTCTCTTCCTTTCTTTCAGCCAAATTTCAACACTAACTTTGAAGACAGAAATGCATTTGTTACTGGCATCGCAAGATACATCGAGCAAGCCACCGTCCACTCTAGCATGGTAATGTTCCTGTGCGTCTTCGTCTCTCTCTGCAGGGAAGGGCGCGTGTGAAGGGCAGATATATACTTTTTGGTATTATCCCAATAGACTATGCAGTAAGGAAAAAGAGTAGAAAATGAATGAAATGCCTTATATTTTAGGATAGTCTTTGTTTTCTTAGTATAAAACAATACATGCTCTTTCTGAAAATTCAGTGTCTCTGGCCCAGAGAAAACCTTTGTCAGCGTTTCGAGGGCACCCCTGCCCTGTTATGCTCTTTCCCTCGCCAGATCGGCACCCACGTACACCAGGTATGCGCGCATATGAGGTTCAGATTTATAAATGAACTGCATTGTTATTATAGTTCTGCTTTTTTTTTTTTTGAGACAGTCTTGCGCTGGAGTGCAGTGGCGTGATCTTGGTTCACTGAAACCTCTGCCTCCCAGGTTCAAGCAGTTCTTGTGCCTCAGCCTCCCGAGTAGCTGGAACTACTGGTGCCCACCACCACGCCCAGCTAATTTTGTATTTTAGTATACAAAATGTTGGCCGGGCTGGTCTCGAACTCCTGACCTCAGATGATCTGCCCACCTCAGCCTCCCAAAGTGCTGGGATCATAGGCATGAGCCATCACACCCAGCTAGTTCTGCATTTTAATGATCTCATGAACATTTTTTCTTTTTTTTTTTTTTTTTTTGAGATAGGGTCTGACTCAGGTTGCCCAGGCTAGAGTGCAGTGGCGTGATTAGGGCTCACTGCAGCCTCAACCTCCCGGGCTCACGCAGTCTTTCCACCTCAGCCTCCTGAGTAGCTGGGACTACAGTCACACACCACCACTCCCAGCTACTTTTTTGTATTTTTTGTAAAAGCAGGTCTCACTATGTTGCCTAGGCTGGTCTCGAATTCCTGGACTCAAGGAATCTGCCCACCCAGCCTCCCAAAGTACTGGGGTTACAGGCCTGAGCCACTGCGCCTGGACAAGAATATTTTCATGCCATGAAAATGTGCTAGAGAAAGCAATCCTTAATGGCTATATACACCATTTCGTAAATGTCCACAATTCAACTATTTTTGCACATTTATTTCATTTCTTCTTTTATGTCATATAATAAAAAAAAAAAAAGTGCTGTAGGCTGGGCGCAGTGGCTCACACCTGTAATCCCAGCATTTTGGGAGGCCATGGTGGGCAGATCACCCAAGGTCAGGAGTTCAAGACCAGTCTGGCCAGCGTGGTGAAACCCTGTCTCTACTGAAAACAAAAAATACAAAAACTAACTGGGCATGGTGGTGCATGCCTGTAATCCCAGCTACTCAGGAGGCTGAGGCAAGAGAATTGCTTGAACCCAGGAGGTGGAGGTTGCAGTGAGCTGAAATCGCATCACTGCACTCCAGTCTGCGTGACAGAGCAAGACTCGTCTCAAAAAAAAAAAAAGCTGTGATGAACATCTTTCTAAATATAGGCTAGATTTAAGAGCATCTATTTGATTTTTACCAAAGGAAATGATGTTAAAGAGTAGAAAGCAAAAGCAGTTTTATAGCAGCGATGACAGTCCTCTTCCCATGGACTCTCTACCTAGATTTTAAGTGCTAAAAATCTAACTATTCCTCCTGCACACCTGGGGCAGCCCTGCCTCTAGTCCTCTCTGGGACTGGGAGGCCCTGTGAGCCGGTGAGGAGGGAGGCCATGGGGATCCTGTGTGTGGTCACACTGGGCAGGGCGTCTGCCCTGAGCCCTTCCTCTATGCTCCCCACTGCAGGTCTCATGGCCAGCGATTGTTTCGGGCTGGGTGGAGCCAAGGTGTAATGCCTGTGGCACACCTCAGAGATGCCTGCATGTCACGGACACCCCTCTCGCCTGCAGAAGCCCTGGGGTGTTTTGGGTGGTCATTGTGGCCCCCAGCGCGGCACCTCAGCGTTACTAGCTTCTCGGCAGCTCTCTCTTGGCACACAGGCCACAGTGCTTAGGATAGTTCATGGTGCTTTGTCTAGATTTTAGCAACTGGCATCTGCTTTTCATGCTAGTTCCCCCTCCTGCCTCTGATTTGCCCTGTGTTCCATTGCAGAACGAGATGCTGGAGGAGGGCCAAGAATATGCTGTCATGCTGTACACCTGGAGGAGCTGCTCCCGGGCCATCCCACAGGTGCCCCGCTCGCCTGTCTCTTCCCTCCCCACACCCTGCCAGGCCCCACCCCGCCCCGCCCCTGCAATGCCTGGCCCACTCTCCTCCCAGGTCTCACCCCACAGCAGGGTGGGATTACCAGCTCTAGGGGCCCAGCGGCTGCTTCTGGCTGGATCGAAGCCTCTTAGGTCATCCTTGTTTCTTTATTCCAGGTGAAATGTAACGAGCAGCCTAACAGAGTGGAAATTTACGAGAAAACCGTGGAGGTTCTGGAGCCTGAGGTCACAAAACTGATGAATTTTATGTACTTCCAGGTAAAATGGCAAAATCCCTATCTTGGGGGTGTAACACTGAGGGGTGGGTTGCTGACACCTTCCTACCCATCGCCGTCACTGTGAACACCCTGAACAGAGTGCCTGCAAATTAAAGCAACCAGTTTCTGAGACAAAACGGACCAAGCCTTTGACAGTCTAAAGTTTCTCACGCCCTTTCGGAATCAATGCTCCTTTTGTGGTTCTCAGAATTCTCTCAGAGTGATTTCGTGTTTCCTTCATGGAGCCTGCTTTTTGTCAGTTTCCAGTACACTGCTTTGACTTTCTGCCAGTTTGTACTTTCTTTTTTGAGACAGAGTCTTGCTCTGTCGCCCAGGCTGGAGTACAATGGTGCAATCTTGGCTGACTGCAACCACCACCTCCCAGGTTCAAGTGATTCTCCTGCCTCAGCCTCCCAAGTAGCTGGGATTACAGGCGCCCGCCACCATGCCTGGCTAATTTTGTATTTTAGTGGAGACAGGGTTTCACCATGTTGGCCAGGCTGGTCTTGAACTCCTGACCTCAGGTGATCCGCCCATCTTGGCCTCCCAAAGTGCTGGGATTACAGGCATGAGCCACCGCACCTGGTCAGTTTGTGCTTTTGATTCATCTGGTCTTTCAGGTATTCTTGCTGTTAGCCTCAGCCTGACTGTCCATTCCTGATGGTCCTCGCCGTGGCCTTGATTAGGCAAGAAGCAGCCACATGAAAGGGGCCTGCTGCTTTTTAAAGAAGTATTTTGGAAACATCCAGATTTTTTATGATGATGTCCATTACCAGAGGGAGGAGATGGAACTAACTAGGAGATTAATTTTCATTTTACCTTGAAAGTTACCAAGAGGAAAAAAATCTCTCCCACTTTTCACTTCTGAAAGTTAGAACGTCTGAATTTTACAGACGTTTTCTTGGAGCATTTTGCTCAGTAATTTTGCTGGAATAATCAGCAAGATGTTGTTCCTTTAGTGATGTAGTTGGTAAAGTGCAAAACAAGTAATGATGTTGCCGAGCAGGCCGTGGGAGCTGCTTTCAGGAGGGGCTCTGGCTGCCCACATTGTAAACACCTGGGCCCGAAGCCTCACGGGGCAGATCTTTTCTCATCAAGGAGCAGTGACTGCAGGTGCTTGAAGCAGGGACATGGGCTTGGCTTCTCACTGACCTGCAGCTTTCTGCCCTCCTGCTTCTTCTGCACAGAGAAACGCCATTGAGCGTTTCTGCGGGGAGGTGAGGCGCCTGTGCCACGCCGAGAGGAGGAAGGACTTTGTGTCAGAAGCCTACCTGATCACACTGGGCAAGTTCATCAACATGTTCGCTGTGCTGGACGAGCTGAAGAACATGAAGTGCAGTGTGAAGAACGACCACTCCGCATACAAGAGGTGAGCACCGGCCCCGTGCGCCACGGGCCTTCCCGAGAGCGCGCAGCTCAGTGGCCTGCGTTGTGCGTAGCAGGTGTGTGTCTGTGTGTGCTGAAGTCGTCACTGCTGGTAGGCAGCGGCTACTTCTCAGTGTCAGGGCTGTGGGAGCACCTGCTCTGAGGGATAAAGTGAGGGGAGCCAGCAGGTAAGTGCATATCGTGGCTTTGCAAAGCTAGAGCAGACTCTTAGTGCCCTGGCTGTCCTCAGATGTCACGGAGGACCTTCGCGCCCCTGGGAAGACAGACGTGCACAAGATGTAGGCCTAGCTCACAGAGCACAGGCATCTGGCTCAGGGAGCATCTTGGCAAGGGGCAGGTGGCCTCTGCAGCCCACCTTGGGCATTGGGGCTGCAGTCCTCAGTGCCAGTCTCTCGCCGGTGGGGGTCCCCGGCACCGGAGCACCATCCAGCAACGTGCAGATGTAGCCCATGCACAGTCACAGGGTGTCTTGGGGTCACACTGCGCTTCCAGGTCCTCTCCCTGGCGGTTTTCTTTTTGGATGTAGAGAGCTTCTGGAGAAGCTAGCCTCTGGAGAGACTGGCAGGAGGAGTGGAAGAGGCGGGCATGGCCCGGTGTGTGCTTCCAGAGGATTGTGGGGTGGTGGGTGGCAGACAGGCGTTTGGGGACACACAGTGCTGTCTCCTGATGCTCTGCTTCGTTCGTGCCCGGTGCTTTTGAAGACATGTTTTGCTGGAATGAGACATGCTAATTTCAATTTCCTCTAGTAAGTAAGGCATCTTAGCTCTAAAATTAAATTCGAAGAGACCTTACTTTGCATCTGAATGTGCTCTAGTTATGTTGCATTTTAAATCATACAACTGTTGTTATGTCTTTATAAAAAGAAAAAACCCCACTTGGGACAAAACAAGGCAGCAGTAGGAGTCGAGCTAGGTCAGGCAGAATTTAAGCCTCATTCATGTGAAATAAGGCAGTGTTCCATTTATCACCGAAAATCGTCAGCTCTGCACAGAAGCCTAGATCTTCAGAACTAGAGAAGGGTCTCGGGAGTGGACTGTGAGCCCCTCTTGGGGCGGAAGTCTGAATGGTCCCTGTTTGATGACAGCATCTGTGGGATTCCGGCATCGAGGCTCACCGGTCGCAGTGGCGTCCTGGTCCCAGCCGCACAACCCAGTTGCTGTGTGATTTTAAGCAGCCTTCTCAGCCGCCGCCGTTTTGGCTTTGTCAGGGAATTGGGGAGGTGGCCAGCATCAGTGGTTTTCAACATTTAAAAGTATTTAAAAGTTGTGGGTTGTTTTTTTTTTTTTCCTTTTAGCACCAGCACCTTTATTCTAAAGCCTAGTCTGTAAAACAGTTTGCAGATGGGGCTGCTGTGTGCAAAGCTGGGGGAAGGAGGGTTTCCCCTCCCGCAGCCCCTTCCCCAGTGTCTTCACCACCTCCGGGTTCCCCTGAGCACCAGAGAGTGGGCCTGGGCCAGCTCCGTAGCTCTTCCTGTTGCCTCTCCTCTGACCTCTGTCTGGGACCCCTGCTGGTTCACCCTCCCAGACCATCACCCCCATCCCTCCAAGACCCCCGCCACACACACACACACCTAGCTCTTTTGGCACCTGCTGGTAGCTACTAGTATAACCTCTTCTAAGTGCCAATGCCAAGATAGCTCGTATGGTTATGGTGAGGCTTGAGGAAAATAGAAAACAATATCCTTGACCGTTTCCTTAGTCTCCTCACCTGCCGCCTCAGCAGCTACTCAAATCAATAAAGCAAATGTGGCCAGGTGCGATGGCTCACACCTGTAATCTCAGCACCTTGAGAGGCTGAGGCAGAAGGATCACTTGAGCCCAGGAATTTGAGACTAGCCTGGGTAACATAGCAAGACCCCATCTCTAAAAAAACAAAAGCAAAAAAAACTAGCTGGGTGTGGTGGTGTGAACCTGTGGTCCCAGCTACTGGGGAGGCTGAGGCTGGAGAATCACTTGAGCCCAGGAGATCGAGGCTGCAGTGAGCTGTGATTGTACCACTATACTCCAGCCTGGGTGACAGAGTGAGACCCTTTGTCTATTTAAAAAAAAAAAAGAAACATGTTTTGTTGTTGTTGTTTGCTTGTTTTGAGGCAGAGTCTCACTGGCCCAGGCTGGAGTGCGGTGGCACAATCTCGGCTCGCTGCAACCTCTGCCTCTCCTGGATTCAAGCAGTTCTCCTGCCTCAGCCTCCCGAGTACTTGGGATTACAGGTGTGAGCCACCACACCTGGCTAATTTTTGTATTTTTAGTAGAGATGGGGTTTCACCATGTTGGCCAGGCTGGTGTTGAACTCCTGACCTCAAGTGATCCACCTGCCTCCGCCTCCCAAAATGCTGGGAATACTGGCATAAGCCACCATATCCAGCCCGGAAACATGTTTAAAAAGCTAAGGAATGTTACTGTATCAGTTAATATTAGGTTTAACTGTATGCAATTGTTAGAACCCAGTGAAGTAACAGTGGCTTTGAAAAGATTGCAGTTTATTTCTCGGTCTCCTGAAAAGTCCTGAATTAGGTGGTCTGCAGCTGATTGTAGGCTCTCCGGCGTTCAGGACTCAAGGCTCCTGTTGGCCTGCTGCTCTGCTTCAGGTGTTGCCTCCTGGTTCTAGATGGTTGCTTAAGCTCCAGCTGTCATTTCTGCATTCCAGTCAGCAGGCAGAAAGGAAAGATGGGCACCATGCTCCCTTATGAGTAAACTTTGGAGTGCCTGTCAGTGTCTTGCATTATGTCTCATGACCCCAGTCCTTGGTCACGTGACCACAGCCAGCTGCAGGGTAGGCGAGGCACACGGAATGTGTGAGGCTCCCTGGAACGTGTGTTCCACGGAAATGTGGGGCTCGTTCCTAAGGGGGAAGGGGAGGAAGTGAATGTTGGGGTAGGTCATCAGTCTTTGCCATGGTGACTTTTAAAGCTAAAGCCCCAAGGCTCTGGGTTGCACAGACCTATGCTTGTGTGGGCCGTTTCCACTGAACTTTCTTGGGGGACAGTCCTAGATAATGGGAATCCTCACACCCCACCTTCACCCTGCTCTGCCAGACCTCGCGGGCTCAGCATGGCCTTGCGGTATTGTATGTTGGGCCTCACTGTACGAGTGTAGCTACCAATTGGTGGCAGGCCAGGGCTCTGTCTCAGGACTTTGGGTACCAGTGGTCCCTGAGGTGGCCTGGGGAGGTGTGGTCCAGAGGGTTCCCGGCAGACAACCTCAGCAGTGCTGGCCGTTTTCATGGCAGGGCTTGTGGGAGTCACGGAGATGGCAGTGGCCCTTCTTAGACTCAGGGTCCAGCAGCCCTGTGCCCCCTAGATGAGGTGGGCATCCACCAGTGAAGGGCAGAGACCAGGGTGCAGGGACCCTGCAGGAAGCCCGTCGGCTGTGACCAGAAGGGTGGAGAGCTGTCCCCAGCTGTGCAAGACACGTCTAAGTTGGCAGAAGACTGACCTGGAGTGCAGGGCCGGAGACGCCTGAAAAGGCTGCAGTCATCGCCGGCGTCTGAGATTGACCCACATTTCTGCAGATGACTGTAGAGGAAAGGGATCCCACTCGAACCAGGCTTTTATTTTTTTATTTTTTTACGTGGCACATTGGTGCATTTTGGGATGAATTCTTCTTGTTTTCAAAGGGCTGCTCAGTTTTTACGTAA
Source organism: Rhinopithecus bieti (assembly GCF_001698545.2). Classification (NCBI taxonomy): domain Eukaryota; kingdom Metazoa; phylum Chordata; class Mammalia; order Primates; family Cercopithecidae; genus Rhinopithecus; species Rhinopithecus bieti. Next base: position 239,461 of record NW_016820813.1, on the reverse strand, counting down.
AATGGCAGATCCACAGTCCATCCAGGAATCGCAGAATCTGTCCATGTTCCTGGCCAATCACAACAAGATCACACAGGTAAGGCTGGTGTTTGCACACTCGGGTGGATGGGCCCAGCCGCTGGCCGGGTGCCAGGCCCGTGCGTGAGTCTCTTGCTCTGTGTTTCAGTCTCTGCAGCAGCAGCTCGAAGTGATTTCTGGCTACGAAGAGCTCCTGGCAGACATCGTGAACCTGTGTGTGGATTACTACGAGAACAGGATGTATTTGACGCCCAGTGAGAAACACATGCTTCTCAAAGTACGTGTGCGGGGACGCCAGCCTGTGGCACTGCCAGGGGACAGCCTTACTCTTGTCGATAGGCTGTGCTTTATCTAGAATCCTTTTGACAGCTGTGTCTTACTTGCACGTTGTCTTGTGTGTGAACAGCGTTCTGCCCTTGCACACAGCCTGCACAACAGGCTCTCAGCACACCCCACGAGTGTCACACACTGACCCTGGGAGAAGGTGCTGGCCAGGATGTCTGGCTCAAGGAGTCCATCAGCATTAAGCTGCTTTTTGTTTTATTTTTGAGGCAGGGTGTTGCTCTTGCCCAGCCTGGAGTGCAGTGGCATGATCACAGCTCACTGTAGCCTCAGCCTCCTGGGCTCAAGTGATCCTCCCACCTTGGCCTCCAAAGTAGCTGGGACTACAGGTGCGCACCACCACACCTGGCTAATCTTTAAATTTTTTGTAGAGGGAGAAAATTGCCATGTTGTACAGGCTATTCTCAAACTCCTGGGCTGAAGTGACCCTCCTGCCTCAGCCTCCCAAAGCTCTGTGAATACAAGCTTGAGCCACTGTGCCCAGCCTTTTTTTTTTTCTTGAGACAGGGTCTTGCTCTGTCACCCAGGCTGGAGTACAGTGGTGCAGACACAGCTCACTGTAGCCTCGACCTCCTGGGCTCAAGTGATCTTTCTGCCTCAGGCTCCTGAGTAACTGGGGCCACAGGCACTTGCACCAATGCCCAGCTAAGTTTTTGAATTTTTGTAGATATGAGATCTCACTTTGCTGCCCAGACTGGCCTTGAACTCCTGGGCTCAAGCAATCTTCTTGGCTTGTCCCCCCGCAAAGTGCTGGGATTATAGGCCTAAGCCACCACGCCCAGCCTTTAAGCTGCTTTGTGACAGAAGTTATCCAAGATTCTACTTGGCAAGCATGTGATTCCTGGGACTCGGATACCTTGTGTCACCATAAATAAAGTAGCCTTTTGTTGGTTCGCCATATTCTTTATTATTCTGTTCAAATGGGGACGGTTTCCATCTGCGTTTCTCACGGGAAAGGTGGTCGGCAGCTCCGCTGCTCCCTTTGCTCTGCTCTCCGCCTCTGCAGGATGGCCTTGGGGGACCCTTTGCTGGGTGTCCCACCAGCTCAGCCCCCGGCCTCCTCCTGAGTAGGAGAGCACTGGGAGGCACTCAGGGCTGAAGGAGCCCTGTCCATGGAGTGCTTTGTGACAGCAGAAACTTTGTGTCTGCACCAGCTGGTGTGGGAGCCGTGGCCACCAGGTCCTGTGGAGCACTGGAGTGTGCAGGTGGCTAGTCCACATTCAGAATTTTTAGTTTGTGACCAGGCACGGTGGCTCATGCCTGTAATCCTAGCACTTTGGGAGTTGAAGTGGGTGGATCACTTGAGGTCAAGAGTTCTACACCAGCCTGACCAACATGGTGAAACCCCATCTCTACTGAAAGTACAAAAACCATTAGCCAGGCGTGGTGGTCATGGGCGCCTGTAATCCCAGCTACTTGGGAGGCTGAGGCAGGAGAATCACTTGAACCTGGGAGGCAGAGGTTGCAGTGAGCTGAGATGGCACCACTGCACTCCGGCCTGGGTGACAGAGTGGGACTCTGTCTCAAAAAAAAAAAAAGGAATTTTTAGTTTGCATACACCGAAACGTAACTGGTTACATGTGACTGCATATTGGACATTACTTTTAATGGCAGAAAAACCGCAATTACTTTTACACCAACTTAGTAGCCCTAGAATAGCCCTACTGCTTGTGTGAGTTTAGGGTAGAGGATTTGTTTTTTCCGCTTTTAGCAACTGACCTGGAAGCCCAGCCCCCCTTTGCAGCAGTTTCACTGAGGATAAAATGATGCATTTCAAGCACCAGACAAGCAGCCGAAAGATAGATCTTTGTGATATATTTCAAATTGTGCCTTTGAAATCGTCAGCTGTAACAGTGTAAGTCCTTACGGGTAATTAAATTTGCAGTTGTGAGCTTTATTGCATCATTCATTTTGTGGCTTTTCAGGTCATGGGATTTGGTCTGTACCTGATGGATGGGAGTGTCAGTAACATCTATAAGTTAGATGCCAAGAAAAGAATAAACTTGTCCAAAATTGACAAGTACTTCAAGGTGAGTTACGTGGTTTTAGATCAGTGTTTTCATTGATTTGTGTGCAGTGTGAATTTTGGGGAAGTGAGCCCCTGTGTGACCGTGATCTATATCAGGAAATGCTGGGGCTGGGTGGAGTCTGGGCCACGCACGTTCTCGTGTCTGCAGAGGCGACCCCGCTTTCTCTTTCCTTCTGCCCGGTGCTGGTTTTGCCTGGGTGGAGCTTTATACAGATGGAATTGTGCTATTTTACTCTTCTGTGTCCGGCTGCTGTCACCAGCTTCTTGTTTGTTAGGTGCATCCTGGAGGAAGCCCATAGCTATAGCTCATAGCGTTCGCTTGTGGTGTAGTTTTCTACCTTATGACTACACCATAACTTGACCCGTTCCGATGTTGGCGGGCTCTTGGATGTTCCCAGGTTTTGGCGAGTCCAAACAGTGCAGCTCTGGTCGACTCTACTCTGTTAGGTGCATACCCAGGAGAGGGACCGGAGGTCACAGGGCATATCTGTTTTCAGTGTTAGTAGTTATCTATGGCCTGATGACTTTCCAGCATAGCTGTCCTGATCTGTGTTCCCATCAGCAGTGAGAGAACGCTCTGGGGGTGCCACATCCTTGTCAGTACTTAGCACTGTCTCTTTTGGGGTTGGGGGACATCCTGAGGATGCGTACATCATTGGGATTGTAATGGCTAGTGTTTCATTGTAGTTTAGTTCATGTTTCCTTAATGGCTTTCCATGTTCTTAGCACATTCCCTTTGTGATGTGCCACTTCAAGTCTTCTGCTCTTTTTTCCCTGTTGATTTATACTTCTTTATGTATTCTGGATACATGTCCCTTGCTGGGCACAAGTGAGTTTTTTTGCTTGTTTTGTTTTGTTTTTGAGACAGGCTCTTGCTCTGTCATCCAGGCTGGAGTGTAGCAGGCCCTGGTGATTCCTCCCACCTCAGCCTCTCAAGTCGCTGGGACTACAGGCACTTGCCATCACACCTGGCTAGTTTTTAAACTTTTAGTGGCAACGAGGTCTCCCTCTGTTGCCCAGGCTGGTCTCGAACTCCTGGCCTCAAGCAGTCCTCCAGTCCTAGCCTCTCAAAGTGCTGAGATTAACGGGCCTGAGCCACTGCACCTGGCCTTACGTTTTAATGTACATGTATTCTCCCCTAAGAGGCTTACCCTTTCACTTTTTCCCAGCTTTATTGAGGTGTAATTGACAAATAAAAATTGTATATGTTTATGGTGTACAGTGTGATGTTTTGATACACATACACATAGTGAAATGATGAATTCAAGCTAATTAACATGTCCATCACCTCACACATCATTTTTTTGTTTTGTGATGAGAACACTTAAGATCTACTCTTTTAGCAGATTTTAAGAATGCAGTGCGTTGTTATTAAGCATAGCTCCCGTGCCATAGGTGAGGTCTTCAGCACTTACCGACGCTGCGGAACTGAAACTTTACCAATATGTTCCCTTCCTCCCCCGCCTCCAGTAGCCTTTTCGTGTTCTCGATGGTGTCATTTGCTGAACAGAAGTTCATAATTTTAGTGTAGTCCCACATACGAGTCTTTTCATTAATGTCCACCTAAATCAGTCTTTGTAGCCATCCAGCTCATGGGATGTTTCTGCTGTGTTAGCTTCTAGAAGCATCCTGTGTCCTTTTTCATGTAGACCTAATCCCCCCGGAACTGACTTCTGCACGTGGTAGGAGGTAGGGATTTCGCGTCCTTGGATCTTTCTCAGTATGGCTCCCCAGTTGGGCCTGCCCGTTTGTTGCAAAGCGCATTGTTCTGCAGTGCTGCTCCTCAGGTCATGTGGCTCTGTCCTGGTTCTCTGTCCTGTCCGCAAGCCTCCGTCCCTGCTCCAGGGCCACACTGCCTTAATTGCTGTAGCTTTCTAAGAGGACTCCTAATCCGGAAGGGTGTGTCTTCCAGTTTTGTCCTTCAAGATAGTCTCAGATATCATCCCTTCACCTTTGGAAATGCATTTTAGAATTTGTTTCCTGATTTACACACACTATCCCCACAAAGCCATTTTTATTCTTATGGAATATTGACTGGGATTGATTATAGATCCGTTTTGAGAGAACGGACATTTAAAACATTTGAAGCCTTCCTAGGCACAAACATGATCTATTTCTCTATTTATTGAGAACTTTTTCTAGAATTTTGGGGTAGTACTTTTTTTTTTTTTGAGACGGAGTCTCACTCTGTTGCCCAGGCTGGAGTGCAGTGGTGCGAACTCGGCTCACTGCAACCTCCACCTCCCGGGTTCACGCCATTCTCCTGCCTCAGCCTCCCGAGTAACTGGGACTACAGGTGCCGCCACCACACCCGGCTCATTTTTTTTTGTATTTTTTAGTAGAGATGGGGTTTCATGTGTTAGCCAGGATGGTCTCGATCTCCTGACCTCATGATCCGCCCGCCTCGGCCTCCCAAAGTGCTGGGATTCCAGGTGTGAGCCACCGCGCCTGGCCTGGGGTAGTACTTTTGTTTAGAGGTCTTGCACATTTTTTGTTAGATTCACTCATGCATATTTTTTTTGGATGCTATTGCAAAGTATTTCTCTTTAAGTTTTTGTATTCTAATTATTGCTAGTATATAGAAATGCAGTTCCCTGGGCACGGTGGCTTATGCCTGTAATCCCAGCACTTTGGGAGGCCAAGGCAGGTGGATCACGAGGTCAAGATATCAAGACCATCCTGGCCAAGATGATGAAACCCTGTCTCTACTAAAAATACAAAAAAAATTAGCTGTGCATGGTGGTGCTCGCCTATAGTCCCAGCTCCTCGGGAGGCTGAGGCAGGATAATTACTTGAATCCTAGAGGTGGAGGTTGCAGTGACCCGAGATTGTGCCACTGCACTGCAGCCTGGCGACAGAGTGAGACTCTGTCTCAAAAAAAATAAAAATAAAAAATGAAAAAAGAAATACAGTTGATATTTTTTTTTTTAATGACTGTGGATCTGGCAACTTGGTAGGTTAATTTTAACATTTGAATAGTTTTTATAGATGTTGGTTTTTAAATTGTATTTTGTTTCTCTCAAAGCAAATGTAGACGTTGCTTAGAGTTTTTTTGTAGTAAATCATTTGCAGAGGTAGCATTCAAACCGAAGTAATTATTAGCATTAGTCAGTTTCCTTGTGCTTATGTATTTGGTGACTAAACATACATAATGACCCTATTTTTTTTTTGTTCTTTGAATACAGCAGCTCCAGGTGGTTCCGCTATTTGGGGACATGCAAATAGAACTGGCAAGATACATCAAGACCAGCGCCCACTATGAGGAAAATAAATCTCGGTAGGAGGAAAGAAAAGCTGCCTGGTTTGAGCTTTCTGCAGTGTCCTCATTGTGCGGTTTTCTTCAAACGTCGTGCTTATTTGTCTAGAGATAACACTGTTAACATTCTCAGCCTGGAACGGAATGTCCAGTATCGTAGCCTTTACCACATGTGGCTAGTTACATTTAAGTTTATTGAAAAATACAATTGAAATTTTAATTTCCTTATGGCAGCCACTTTTGAAATGTTCAATAGTTAGTAGCTACTGTGTTGGACAGCGCAGATACAGAACATTTTCATCATCCTAGGGTTTCCTGTTGGACAGTGCTGGGGGATAGTCTTTATGTTTAAAAAGGTTGTCTTACAAAAGAAAGAGGGTGAGGTGCGGTGGTTCACGCCTATAATCCCAGCACTTTGGGAGGCCGAGGTGGATGGATCTCTTGAACTCAGGAGTTTGAGACCAGCCTGGGCAACAAGTGAGACCTCGTCTTTATGAAAAAATACACAAGTTAGCCGGGCATGGTGGCACAGGCTTGTAGTCCCAGTTACTCGGGAGGCTGAGGTGGGAGGATCACTTGAGTAGTCTGAGAGGTGGAGGTTGCAGTGAACCGAGATTGCACCACTGCAGTCCAGCCTGGGCAACAGAGCAAGACCCTGCCTCAAAGTAAAAAAGAAGAAACTGACGGTGTGTCAGCTGTGACATCTGCAGACAATGTGGCCCTAAATCCTAAACTGTGTGTCATCTTACTCTGTGGAGAACTATAAAGATTCTCAGCACAGTTGCAGATGCTGGCAGACACTCCTCCCCACTGCAGACTCGGCAGAGCCACCAGAGCCTAGAGGGAGGAGGCTTTCACTGACTTGCCAAGCACTGTGCCCATAGCCAACCTGCAGTCACCATTCAGCCATGATTTTGACAAAGTTGCAGCTCAGTCTCAGGGGCAAGAAACCTTTTCAGTAAAGGACAGACAGCAAATACTTTAGGCTTTACAGGCCACAGGTGGTCTCCATCAGATAATTCTGTGTTGTTTTTTTAACAACCCTTTAAAAATGTAAAAGCCATCTGGCTCTGGCGCCAAACCAGGCATCCGGAGCTGCCCCAGTGCCGCGACCTGCCGGCGCCACTGCAGGTAACGCGGGTGCCTTCTCTCCGCGCAGATGGACATGCACATCCTCCGGCAGCAGCCCTCAGTACAACATCTGCGAGCAGATGATCCAGATCCGCGAGGACCACATGCGCTTCATTTCGGAGCTGGCGCGCTACAGCAACAGCGAGGTGGGCCCGCGACCAGAGCCACATGGGCACCCGAGGGTCGCCTGTGTGCGTTTGCACCCAGATCTGAGGTTTAATTGCTTTGAAAAACAGTTTACTACCAGATACAATCATACGTCACATAATGACAGGGACAGGTTCTGACGTGTCGTTAGGCAGTTTCGTCACTGTGGGAACGTCATCGTGTCCTCGTGCTAGTCTGGATGGTACAGCCTGCAGCACACCTGGGCTGCAGGGCACAGCCCGTGGCTCCTGGGCCGCACACCCATGGAGCACGCTGCTATGCTGAAGACTTTGGGTAGTTATAACACAGTGGTACGTATTTGCGTATCTAAATCTGTCTAAACATAGAAAAGGTACAGTGAAAAGATGGTGTTATAATCTTATGGGACCACCATTCTGTATGCTGTCATTGATCAAATGTGGTACATGACTGTACTTCAAAAGCACCCATTATAATTGACAAGGTGGTGAAATTAGTGTTGTCTCTGTTCAGCTGTACAAAAGCATTTTTTTTTTTTTTTTTCAGAAAAACATAGGGATCCCAAGAGAAAGGACAGAGACCAGATAATTAATTGATTAAATGGCATTTCCTAGTCTAGTACTGTGATTCCAGCAGCTCGAAAGATGGTTGGAGAAGGGAGGACACTGGGAAAAGACAGGGTGATTCTGACCCGGGGTCCCTTTAAGTCTAGAAAGAAAGAAGTCCTGAGGCCAGAGGTGAGCAGGAACCTCTGGGTGGCTGTCAGGAGATATCCCAGGGGCACTGGGTTCATGTGTCCAGGAGGTGGGCCTGGAGTTGGGCGCAGAGGACAGGTGCTTTCTCTTTAGTTCCTTCCAGCTTTGCAGCTGGGTTTGCCACATCGGCATTTTGGTCACTCTCATTCTCCTCACCCAGGTTTGCTCCGAGCCAGCGCTGCTGGCATGTCTGTGCTGCAGATTGCCGGCAGGGACTGTGGGGTTTTAGGGCATATACCCAGGCTGCTTTGCAGATCTGGTTAGTCCCTCAAGGGCCTCAGGAGGACCATTAACCTTAGCAGGGACAACTCTGGGGATGTTGGCCCCACCCACTGCAGGATGATGAGCACCCGTGTCCCCCACCCACCATGGCTACCAATCATCATGTAACCAAACTGACTGACAACCCAGTAGTCCAGATATCTTGGGGTACCTGCTGCTTCTAACACAGACCACTGGCAAGTGTTTGGGTATGTTAGACAAGGAGGCTGTTCTGGGTGAGTCAGTGAGTGGTGAGCAAGTAGGAGGCCTAGGACATTACTGTGCACTGCTGTGGCCTTTATGAACACTGTGTGCTTAGGCTGTGCTAAAGTTTTTTTTTGTTTTTTTTTTTT
>NW_016820813.1:198590-230879 GCF_001698545.2 Rhinopithecus bieti | reverse complement strand
AAGATGGAGTCTTGCTCTGTCGCCCAAGCCGGAGAGCAGTGGCGTGATCTCGGCTCACCTCAAGCTCCGCCTCCCAGGTTCACGCCATTCTCCTGCTTCAGCCTCCCGAGTAGCTGGGCCTACAGGCGCCTGCCACCATGCCCAGCTAATTTTGTATTTGTAGTAGAGACGGGGTGTCACCGTGTTGGCCAGGATGGTCTCCATCTCCTGACCTCGTGATCTGCCCGCCTCGGCCTCCCAAAGTGCTGGGATTACAGGCGTGAGCCACGGTGCCCAGCCTGTGCTAAATTTTTAAAAAGGCTTTTTTTTTCTTTAATAATGAATTAGCCTTAGCTTACTGTAACTTTTTTACTTTATAAACTTTTACTTTTAAAAGAGTTTTGGCTTTTGTAATAACACTTTGCTTAAAACACAAACACATTGTATACCTGTGCAAAATTTTTTTTTTTTTTTTTTTGAGACGGAGTCTGGCTCTTGTCACCCAGGCTGGAGTGCAGCGACCGGATCTCAGCTCACTGCAAGCTTCGCCTCCCGGGTTCACGCCGTTCTCCTGCCTCAGCCTCCCGAGTAGCTGGGACTACAGGCGCCTGCCACCTCGCCCGGCTAGTTTTTTGTATTTTTTTCTAGTAGAGACGGGGTTTCACCGTGTTAGCCAGGATGGTCTCGATCTCCTGACCTCGTGATCCGCCCATCTCGGCCTCCCAAAGTGCTGAGATTACAGGCTTGAGCCACCGCGCCCGGCCTAAAAATATTTTCTTTATATCCTTATTCTATAAATAATTTTCTACTAAGAAGTTTTGTTTTTTCCCTTTTGAGCTTTTCGTTAAAAACAAAGACCTAAATACACACAGTAGCCTAGGCCTACACAGGGTCAGGATCATCAAGACATCACTAGGCAGTAGGAATTTTTCCACTGCATTATAATTTTACGGGACCACTATCATGTATGTGATCTTGTTGACTGGAGCATCCTTAGGTGGCATCTGAGTGTAATTGGTTCTCTGGCATTGTCTAAGGTAACAAATCAGTTTTTTTCTGAGTACAGTTTTTTTTGTTTTTTTGTGTTTTTTTTTGGTGAGATGAGGGTCTTGCTCTGTCACCCAGGCTGGAGCCCAGTGGCGCAATCTCGGCTTACTGCAAGCTCCGCCTCCTGGGTTCATGCCATTCTCCTGCCTCAGCCTCCCGAGTAGCTGGGTCTAGAGGCGCCTGCCACAACGCCCAGCTAATTTTTTTTGGTATTTTTTTAGTAGAGAGGGGGTTTCACTGTGTTAGCCAGGATGGTCTTGATCTCCTGACCTCGTGATCCACCCGTCCCATCTCAGCCTCTCAAAGTGCTGGGATTACAGGCGTGAGCCACCGCACCCAGCCTCTGAGTACAATTTTAAGGTGATTCCACTTTAGGTTTGTTGATTTTCTTTTTTTCTGAAAGCTGAACATCCTGGTGAATGACGCCAGTGTAATTTGATTTATGTCATTATTAATTATTATATGTCATTATTAATCTAGTTGTTTTTGTTTGTTTGTTTGAGACGGAGTCTCTCTCTGTTGCCTGGGCTGGAGTGCAATGGTGTGATCTTGGCTCATTGCAACCTCCGCCTCCCGGATTCAAGCGATTCTCCTGCCTCAGCCTGCCAAGTAGCTGGGACTACAGGTGCATGCCACCACGCTTAGCTAATTTTTGTATTTTTAGTAGAGATGTGATTTCACCATGTTGGCCAGGATGGTCACCATCTCTTGACCTTGTGATTCGCCCACCTCAGCCTCCCAGAATGCTGGGATTACAGGCGTGAGCCACCATGCCCAGCCATGATCTAGTCTTAAAAGAGCAATGCCAGCACTACTAATTACAGTGACTAGAAATTGCTTTAGGATTTGTTTTGCAGGTGATTTTGTCCTTGAGCTTCTCACTCAGAGGATTTTTTTTGTTGTTGTTGAAATGGAGTTTCGCTCTTGTTGCCCAGGCTGGAGTGCAATGGCATGATCTCAGCTCACTGCAATCTCTGCCTCCCGGGTTCCAGCAATTCTCCTGCCTCAGCCTCCAGAGTAGCTGAGATTACAGGCATGTGCCACCATGCCCAGCTAATTTTTTGTATTTTTAGTGGAGGTGGGGTTTCACTGTGTTGGCCAGGATGATCTTGAACTCCTGACCTCAGGCAATCCACCTGCCCCAGCCTCCCTAAGTGCTGGGATTACAGGCGTGAGCCATTGCACCCGGCCCCTCACTCAGAGGATTTTAAGTCACACCATGGTGTTTCGAGTTGCTCAGGGTGGGGCCTCTCAGTGGTCATGCTGTGGACTCCATGCAGGTTCCCGCCATTGTTTTATTTTGCTTTTCACTTTTAGGGATTGCATTTCCCATCTCATTTAATTCTGTGTCCTAATTATATAAAATATTTCTGTGGTTCTAATATCACATCTATAAAAAGGTATATTCAAAGAAGCTTGCCTTCTCCACGCTGTCCCTTATTCCCCATAGGTCACGTTTTTAAATTTAGGGGGTTATTTGATAGAAGCAAACCCACGTGACTTGTGTGTTGCCCTTCCCCAGCCTAGTGGAAGTGCGCCAAGCCCACGCGTGTTACAGCCCCGCGCCCGGCCCGTGGTTCCCCGGGCGGTGGCGGTGGCAGCGGCCTGTCCCTTGCTCTGTGCTCTGCAGCACACCCGTGGCCACCTTTTTCCTGGGAGGAGGGTCCAGCACCCACGGCATTTTTTATTTTCACGGGTGTGACTTCGGGGTGGATTCTCAGGGTGGATCCCCGGGGTGGGGGGGCTGGGTAGAGGGGGGGCGCAGGTTTCTCACGGGGCCGTGCCCGCCTTGTGCAGGTGGTCACGGGCTCCGGCCGCCAGGAGGCCCAGAAGACGGACGCGGAGTACCGGAAGCTCTTCGACCTGGCACTGCAGGGCCTGCAGCTGCTGTCGCAGTGGAGCGCGCACGTGATGGAAGTGGTAGGCCCCGCCCCGCCCCCAGCTCCCTGCCAAAGCTGCCTCGGGCACTTGATTCAAATTAACTTGGTCTTTGGGCTTTTTATTTTTGTCCCCAGACAAGAACATCTACCAGTAGAAATGTTTCCAAGATTATTTTAAGTACATTTCATTTATGTGTGTTATAAGTAAAGGGCCTCATTTTTTAAAAAAATCTTGATAGAATTAAATTTCTACCATTGTGATGGTCTTTAAGTCTCTCTTTTTTTGAGACAGCGTCTCACCCTGTCGCTTAGGCTGGAGTCCGGTGGTGCAAAGATACGTCACTACAGCGTTGACCCCCCCACCCCAAGCGATGCCTCTGCCTCAGCCTCCCCAGCGCTGGGACCACAGGTGTGCACCAGGACGCCTGGCTACTTTTTTTTTTTTTTTTTTTGAGATGGAGTTTCGCTCTTGTTGCCCAGGCTGGAGTGCAATGGCGCGATCCCGGCCCACTGCAACCTCTGCCTCCCAGGTTCAAGTGATTCTTCTGCCGCAGCCTCCCCAGTAGCTAGGATTACAGGCGCCCACCACCACTCCTGGCTAATTTTTTTGTATTTTTAGTAGAGACGGTATTTTACCATGTTGGCCACACTGTTCTCGAACTCCTGACCTCAGGTGATCCACCCAGCTCAGTCTCCCAAAGTGCTAGGATTACAGGCTTGAGCCATGACACCCGGCCTAGTTTTCTGTTTGTTTTTTGTACAGACAAGGTCTCACCATGTTGGCCAGGCTGGTCTCAAACTCACCCTCAAGCCATCTGCCTGCCTGGGCCTTCCAAAGTGCTGGATTACAGGTGTGAGCCACTGTACCTGGCCAATTCTCATTTTTTCATTTAAATTTTATTTTTCTTTAAATATTTACTTGTATTGATGCATAATAGGGGTACATAGTTTCAGGATACATGTAATAATTTAATACAGTCATATAATTTGTAAAGATCTGATTGGTGTGCTTGGGATGTCCATCGCCATAAATATTTGTCCTTATGCCAGAAAAATTCGAGTTCTTCTCTATCTATTCTGAAATGTACCATAAATTATTTTAATTAATAGTCACCCTAACTGATCTAACACTAGATCTTATTTCTAATATCAAACTGTCTATTTGTACCCATTAATGTTGCTTCATCCCCCGCGTTTTTAAGATAACGTTTTCTCTTTGGAGCTCCAGCCATCAATGTCTCAATATCTTTTGTTGAACATTAGTAAATTATTTCTGGTGCCATATAAAGATTTGGATGCCTGTAATTCATAGAAGATTTTCCCTTTTGTGATTTGTTTTGATCACATAAAAATTATCAAATTGGAAGAGTACATGATCATTTGAAAGGCAGAATCTTTACTTATTATTTTACTTTCTGTAGAGATGAGGCCTCACTTTATTGCTCAGGCTGATCTTAACGGCTCAAGGGATCCTCCCACCTTGGCCTCCCAAAGTGCTGGGGTCATAGGCATGAGCCACCATGCCTGGCCCAGAATCCTTTTTAAAATGATGATGAAATGCCTAGAGTCTTAGATACTCGGCACTCACTATCCAGGCCGTTTTGCTGGGTAGGTTTTTTAAACGAGAGGTTACAGGACCAGGATCTTTTGCCTATCTGTGGAGATGGGCGGTGTGTGTGTCCTAACGTGTGACTTTTCAGAATGCAGCAAAGGTTCGAAGGCTGGCCTTCTGGCTTTGGCCACCATCGTGTGAGTCAGACCAGACGCCAGGCATTTTGCGTGCAGTATGGAACACCTCTGCTCTTTTGGCCCCTGTAGTATTCCTGGAAGCTTGTGCACCCCACCGACAAGTACTCCAACAAGGACTGCCCGGACAGCGCAGAGGAGTACGAGCGCGCCACGCGCTACAACTACACCAGTGAGGAGAAGTTCGCCCTGGTGGAGGTGAGGGCCTTCGGCCGCTCGCGCCTCCTCGTGTCGCTCTGACCTCACACTGTCTTCTCTGTCAAAAGCAAAAACATGAACCAACTGCCTGTTTCCTCGTTGCTTCTGTGCGGGCACCCCTTTCCGTCTGGCAGAGTAGTCAGAGTAGAGTGCGTTAGGGGCGCAGTGGTCGTCGGTCCTGGGTCTGCACCGACGCTCCCCGTGTGCGGGTCTGGACGCCTGGACCTGCATCTGGATGGACAGCAGTGTCGGGAGTGGGGAGGGGAGGTGAAAGAGATGTGGCCCTGCTGAGAGAGAAGAGCTGCCTTGCTCTCCTGTGAGGCTGGCGCTGCACTCCCCTCGTGAGCCTTTCCAGGGGCAGCTCTTCATTCCAGCATCAACCGGTATCTTTTCTTTCATAGCTGTGCTTTTCCTGTGCTGTTTGAGAAATCTTTGCATACTCTCAGGCCCTGAAGGTATTCTGCAGTGCTTTCTGGATACTTCACTCTGCTTTCACACTGAGATGCGAATTTCACCTGAAGTTAATTTTTGAAACAATTGCGTCCACCCCGCACGCTGCCACCTTTGTAGCCGGCCACGTGACGAGGCACGTCTGTTTCTGCTCGCTCTAACCCAGCGTCAGTTGCTGTCTGTTTCCCAGTACCACCCTGTGACTTTGTAGTCATCTACCCTGTCCGGGAACGCACGTCTTTTCTGTCTTCTAGACTTCCTTGGCTATTCTTCCCCACTGTAGTTTCATATTCATTTTAGAATCAGCTTTTCCTATCCCACAGTGAAGATTTTAATCAGGAGATGAACAGTCCTGTGGATCGTGACAGGAGAACTGACAGTCTCATACAGTCGGCCCTCTGTGTTCTAGGGTTCCACCTCCGTGGATTCAACCAACCTTGGGTGAAAAATATTCAGAAAGAAAAAATAACAACAGTAAAAGTAATAAAATGTTAAAAACTGCAGTATAATAACTATTTATATAGCGTTTACATTGTGTTAGGGATTTAGGTAATCTAGAGATGATTTAAAGCATACTAGACGATGTGCCTAGGTTACATGCAAATACTACACCGTTTTATCGAGTTGTTTTTTGGGTTTTTTTTTTTTTTTTTTTGAGACAGGGTTTTGCTCTGTCGCCCACACTGGAGTGGAGTGGCATGATCTTAGCTCACTGTTTTAGCCTCTGCCTCCTGGACTCAAGCAATCCTACCACCTCAGCCTCCTGGTTAGCTGAAACTACAAGTGCATGCTACCATGCCTGGCTAATTTTTATGTTTTTGGTAGAGACGGGGTGTTGCCAAGTTGCCCAGGCTTGTCTAAAACTCCTGAGGTCAAGCAGTCCACCCACCTCAGCCTCCTAAAGTGCTGGGATTGCAGGTGTGAGCCACTGTGCCCAGCCAAAATTTTCTAGTTTTTTGACATAAGGTTTTTCGTAGTAAATTCTCATCTTATTTTGGTAGAAGCTTTTCTTGTTTCACATAACCATACAGTTCACCCATTTGAAGTGTAAAATTCAGTGCTTTTAGCACATTCACAGAGTTTTACAATCACAGTCAAATTTAGAACAAAAAGAAATGCCAGCCCATTATCAGTCACCCTTCATTCTTCCCTCCCTCAACCCTATGCAGCCACCACCCTGCTTTCTGACCCCGTAGATTTGCCTCTTTTGGGCATTTCATATGAGTAGGTCATACCCTGTGTGGCCCTTTGTGACTGGCTGCTTCCTTCATTTGGCATAATTTTCTTTTTTTTTTTTTTTTTTTTTTTTTTTTGAGATGGAGTCTTGCTCTGTCACCCAGGCTGGAGTGCTGTGGTGCCATCTCAGCTCACTGCAAGCTCTGGTTGCCGGGTTCACACCATTCTTCTGCCTCAGCCTCCCAAGAAGCTGGGGCTACAGGCTCCCGCTACCCCACGCCTGGCTAATTTTTTGTATTTTCTTTTCAGTGGAGACAGGGTTTCACCATGTTAGCCAGGGTGATCTCGATCTCCTGACCTCATGATCTGCCCGTCTCAGCCTCCCAAAGTGCTGGGATTACAGGCATGAGCCACCACGCCCGGTTTTTTTTTTTTTTTTTTTCTTAAGATGGAGCCTCGCTCTGTCGCCCAGCCTAGAGGGCAGTGGCACAATCTCAGTTCACTGCAACTTCTTCCTCCCGGGTTCAAGCAATTCTTGTGCCTCAGTCTCCAGAGTGGCTGGGATTACAGACACCCACCCAGCTAATTTTTGAATTTGTAGTAGAGACAAGGTTTCATCATGTTGGCCAGGCTGGTCTCAAACTACTGACCTCAGGTCATCCGCCTGCCTTGGCGTCCCAAAGTAATGAGATTACAATCATGAGCCACCATGCTAGGCCACTTAGCATAATTTTCAAGGTTCACACAGGTATCACTGTTTTGTTCTGTTTATTGCTGAATAATATTCCGTTACATGGAAATATTACTTTGTATGTATCCATCCATCAGATGATAGACATTTGGGTTATTTCTACCTTTTTGCTATTAATAAAGTTGTTGAGAACTACTACTTCCTGTTTTTTTTTTTGAGACAAGGTCTCACTCTCACCCAGCTGGAGTGCAGTGGCAGGATTATGGCTTAACTGCAGCCTCAATCTCCTGGGCTCAGGCAGTCCTCCCTCTACAGCCTCCCAAGTAGCTAGGACCACAGGCACATACCACCATGCCCGACTAATTTTTAAATTTTTTGTGGAAATGGGATCTCACTATGTTGCCCAGTCTGGTCTTGAACTCCTGAACTCAAGTGATCCTCCTGCTTTGACTTCCCAAAGTGCCGGGATTAGAGGTGAGCCACCATGCCCAGCCTCTATGGCCTTTCATGTACGAGTTTTTGTGTAGATGCTGGTTTTCATTTCTTTTGATTGTATAGCTAAAAATGCAATTACTGGATCATAACAGCACATTTAGCTTTTGAGGAACTACCAGATAGTGGCAGCACCATTTCTCCTTCTTACCAGCAGTATGTGGAGGGTTCCAGTTTCCCCACATCCACACCAAACTTGTTACCATATGTCTTTTTGATTCTAGCCATCCTAGTGGGTGTGAGGTGGTATTTCATTTCATTGCACTTTTGATTTGCATTTTTCTAACAAGGAGGTTAAACATCTTTTTATGTGCTTGTTGGCCGTTTGTGTGCATTATTTGGAGAAATGTCTATTCAGATCCTTTGCTCATTTTTAATTAGGTTATCTTTTTTATTATTGAGTTGTAAGAGTTCCTTATACATTCTAATATCAGTTCCTTACAACCATGGGATTTTCAGTATCTTCTCCCATTCTATGGTTGTCCTTTTAGTTTCTTAATGGAGTCTTTTGAGACACAAAAGGTTTTGATTTTGATTATGTCTAATTTATCTGTTTTCTTTTTTTTTTTTTCTTTTTTTTTTTTTGAGATGGAGTCTCGCTCTGTCGCCCAGGCTGGAGTGCAGTGGCTGGATCTCAGCTCACTGCAAGCTCCGCCTCCCAGGTTCACGCCATTCTCCTGCCTCAGCCTCCCAAGTAGCTGGGACTACAGGCGCCGCCACCTCGCCTGGCTAGTTTTTTTTTTTTTTTTTGTATTTTTTAGTAGAGACGGGGTTTCACCGTGTTAGCCAGGATGGTCTCGATCTCCAGACTTTGTGATCCACCAGTCTCGGCCTCCCAAAGTGCTGGGATTACAGGCTTGAGCCACCGCACCCGGCCTGATTTATCTGTTTTTCTTACATTGCTTATGCTTTGGGCATCATATGTAAAAAACCAGTGTGTAACCCAGGTCATGATTTACTCCTGTGTTTCCTTCTAAAAGTCTTTTTTTTTTTTTTTTTTTTTTTGAGACAGAGTCTTGCTCTGTCACCCAGGCTAGAGTGCAGTGGCATGATCTCAGCTCACTGCAACCTCTGCCTCCCCGGTTCAAGCGATTCTCCTGCTTCAGCCTCCCACGTAGCTGGGATTACAGGCATGTGTCACCACACCCAGCTAATTTTTGCATTTTTAGTAGAGACAGGGTTTCACCATGTTGGCCAGGCTGGTCCTGAACCCTTCACCTCAGGTGATCAGCCTATCTTTGCCTCCCAAAGTGGTAGGATTATAGGCGTGAGCCACCGCGCCCAGCCTCTTCTAAAAGTTTTTAGTTTTAGCTCCTAATTGAAATGTATTTTCCACTTTGAGTGGATTTTTATACAATGTGTGACAGGTTGTGTCAGGAGCCCTGCAGACTACCCTCCATCCCCCCGACTGGCTGGGAGGACTCTCAGGGCTTGGTAGTTGTTGCACTGAAGGTTATGACTCCTTGCAGCCGAAAGAGAGAGTCAGATCAGCAAAGGGAAAAGGCACAAGGGTGGAGTCCAGAGAAGCCAGGTGTAAACTTGTAGTTGTGCCCTGCTAGTGGAATTGCACGGGACGCGCTTATTTCTCCCAGTGATGATGTGTGACAGCACACACAAAGTGTGGCTCACCAGGGCAGCTCCCCAGAGCCTTGGGATCCTGGGTTTTTAGTGGGAGCCAGTCACGTGGCTGACCTTGGCTACTCAGACTCTAGGCCCTCAAAACACACACAGGAGGTCACCATTAGTCACCTTGTTAGCAGAGACTGTCTGGTCAGAGTGGTACAGCAGTAGGCTCTGGGTCCCAGGCACACAAAAACATACTGTCTAGGCAGGACACTCCCAAGGTTCAGAGCTGGTTCCTGGGATGGCCTCAGTCAGTCCTGAAGACAGGCCTTTCTTGGGGATGTGCAGAGTTTCACTCTCCCCAGCCTGCTGAATTAACCCTTTCCTGCTCGCGGGTCCACCTGGATTCTCTCGCATGTGCATATCCGGTTGTCAGTACTGTTTGTTGAAAAGATGGTCTTTCCCCATCGAATTTTTTTGGCACCCGATTGAAAATCAATTGTGAGTTAACTTCTGGACTCTTAATTCTATCCCATTGACTCTGTCCTCTGTCTATGAGTATTTTCTCATAGTCTCTTAATCTGTCTATAAACTGCTAATGTTCCCTTTTTCATTCTTAATGCTGGTAATTCGTGCTTCTGTCTTTTTTTTTTTTTTTTTTTGAGACAGAATCTCACACAATCTTAGCTTACTGCAATCTCCACCTCCCGGGTTCAAGCTACTTCTGGCTAATTTTTGTATTTTTAGTAGATACGGGGTTTCACCGTGTTGGCCTGTCTGGTCTTGAACTCCTGACCTCAAGTGATCCGCCTTCTTCAGCCTCCCAAAGTGCTGGGATTACAGGAGTGAGCCACTGTGCCTGGCCTGCTTCTCTGTCTTTTTTCTTTGTTATTCTTGCTGGGCATTTATTTTGAGCTTTATTTTTTAGTATTTATTTACTGAACAGCTTTGTCTTTGTTGATCACCCTTGATTATACGCTTGTTTTCTGTTTCATTAACTGTTGCATTTATTTGTTTATTTATTTATTTACTTATTTTGAGACAGAGTCTTGCTCTGTCACCCAGGCTGAAGTGCAGTGGCACCATCTTGGCTCACTGCAAGCTCCACCTCCCAGGTTCAAGCAGTTCTCCTGCCTCAGCCTCCCAAGTAGCTGGGACTACAGGCGTGCAGCACCACACCCAGCTAATTTTTGTATTTTCAGTAGAGGCGGGGTTTCACCATATTGGCCAGGCTGGTCTCAAACCGCTGACCTCATGATCTGCCCACCTTGGCCTCCCAAAGTGCTGGGATTACAAGCGTGAACCACCACACCCAGGTGCTTTTAGTTCTTTTTCTTCTATTTTGAGGGGAGTTTATTTTGGTGTTTGTAATTTGTGATGAATGTTTGGTAAGTATTATGATTTTTATCCTTTTTACTTTTCTAATGCAGGCATCTAAAGCTCCCAGTTTGCTGTTAACTTGCCTTTTCCTTCTTCCTGTAAGCGTGAATATGTAGTATTGTCATGTTCACTTAAAATGGGTTTTTCCTCGTTTGGTTTTTTAAATAGAACTTTTCTTTTTTTCTTTTTTGTTGATTAGAAAAGCAACATAAAATCATCAAACAATTTTCCAAAGTAAGCATGCTGAAAACACAGGCGTGGCATTAGGAAGGCCCAGTGCCTGCGGTGCAATCACAGAGATGGCGCTGAGCAGCTGAGTGCATTTTCTTCCAGACTTTTCCCTTTCTAAAATTTTCATTATTTTAATTGCATATAGACCATGAGTCTTACATGAAAACAGTCTATTTGGAAATTCTTTACGTTATTGAAGGGTGAATTAAAAACAGACTGTCAACTTTTCCACCTGAAAATTTTATGAAAAAAGCACCAAAATCACATAAGTCATGTTTCATGTACTTGTCGGACACGTCTACATTTACCCATGAATCAGGCTGTTTATAAAGCCATAGTGAGGAACACAAAAGGGGTGAATAAAACCCAGAAAGTGATGGAGGGAGACTGTGTGAAGTCTTGGGGAAACACATTTGTGTTCTTGGTAAGCGAACTTCAAACCAACAGATTTAATAAGAGTAAGAATACGCTTAGCCAAGCATGGTGGCACCTGCCTGTAGTCCTGGTTACCCAGAAGGCTGAGGCAGGAGGATCGATTGATCCTGGGAGGTCAAGGCTGCAGTGAACTGTGATCATGCCACTGCACTCCAGCCTAGGCGACAGAGCGAGACCCTGTCTCAAAAAAGGAATCTGTCAAAAACTTGAAAAAAACCAAAAAACAAAAAAACCTTTTGAAATGATTACTGTAGACTGAAGAGCATTTTCAGATGCTGAAGTAGGGTTTTTGTTTTGTTTTGAGACAGCGTCTCGCTCTGTCACCCAGGCTGGAGTGCAGTGGCATCGTCATGGCTCACTGCAGCCTCAAACTCCTAGGCTCAAGTGATCCTCCCGGCTCAGCTGCCTGAGTAGCTGGGGCTGCGGGCTCATGCCACCACACCTGGCTAGTTTTTAAATTTTTTGTAGAGATGGGGTCTGGCCGTTTTATTCAGGCTGATCTTGAACTCTGGTCTCAAGTGATTCTCCCACCTCAGCCTCCCAAAGTGCTAGAATTGTAGGTGTGAGCCACCATGCCTGGCTGAAGAAGGGTTTTTAAGATTTTACCAGATGTATCAGTCTTAGGTACAGCATTCTAGTTAAAAACTAAAAAGAAGAATTATGTTTCTCTGATGCTATTAGATGTTCTGCTTTGGTGTCTTATACGTCAGGCGTCCCCACGGCAGGGTGGACTTGTGGTAAGTGTGTCTTGCTCTGCCTCACTTGCTGCTTTCAGAGAGATTTCTGGGTCTCACACAGCTGTCGTGAAGTTGGCTGTATAAATATTTATAAACTGCAGAAGCAGTAAGAAAGCTCACGCAATTGTAAAAGTCATGCTTGGTTTGTGCCCTTCAATTGTTTATTCAGAAAGTAATAAAGCACGGTGTAATTACAAAATTACTGTCTGGAAACAGGGAAATAATGAGCCCTGGCACCATTTTTCTGTCCCAGGAATTACTTTGGAAGCTCTTTGTCATGTAATTATGTTCCATCAAAGTCTTCCAGGCTTTTTCTGTGAATGGTAATTCAGTGTGCCTTTGTTGTGAACAATATGGGATTTGGGCTACAACCTCTTGTAACTTCTTTTTCTAGTTAATATCATGCCTGCTTTCCTGAGTCTTTTTCTTCTTTCCCATTTGAATTCCGTCACAGGAGGGTGTGCCAGGGTGGATGCGTGTTTCGAGTCAATGCATCCCTGTCCTCCAGGGGCTCACGGTCTGATTGGGAGTCAGATGCCAGCACAGTTCCATTGACTACGACTTTGGAGAAGACGTTTTGGGGCAGGGCAGCTGCAGGGCAGGAACGCGGGAGGGCGTAGGAGAGGTGCCGTGGGCGAGGAGGAGCAGCCCCTGGCATATGCCAGGCAGAGGAGGCTTGGTGCCACCCTCAGAAGGCCGTCCCTGTTGCCGTGTCCCCTGCAGGTGATCGCCATGATCAAAGGCCTGCAGGTGCTGATGGGCAGGATGGAGAGTGTGTTCAACCACGCCATCCGGCACACCGTCTATGCTGCACTGCAGGACTTCTCCCAGGTGACCCTCCGGGAGCCGCTGCGGCAGGCCATCAAGAAGAAGAAGAATGTCATCCAGAGGTCAGCCTTCCCCACGCCCTGTGCCCGCTGTGCCCACACGTCCTCGGATGAACTCGGGTTCAAACAATAGGAGCGTTAAATTCTCAAAAATGATTTCAATACATTTATCTTCAACCTCCAGATGCCCTCTTGGTGAATTACCTCTAAAAGTAATGCATGGGTCCAATGATTAACCCAAACAATGGACAGTAAGTCAACTGCAGAGTGTCTGGGGAGTCCGAGGACCCTGGGACAAGGTGCATTTATCCCAGCCTCACAGTGCCTGTGGGGGTCTCTGCACGGTGGAGCCCTGTTGCTAATGAGGCTGTGTTCCAAACCAGTCGAGAGACATGCCCAGGCTCCGGTCATGTGGGTGACTTCATGTCCCTGTTGCTTACTGGGGACAGCCAGCTGCAGGCAGGTGGGACCCAGCTCTGCTCCGACCAGAGGCTGTGTTCTGCCCTCTCCCTGCTCACAGCATGACTCAGAGCCACCTCACTGCTGCCCTGGGCTAACAGATGCGAACTGCAGCTCAGGGCAGTCTTCTGGGAGTAGTGATATTCTCCAGAAGGCAGGCTCCTTTTAAACTTTCCTGTTGGGCCAGTCCATTACCACATCCCTCCATGGCCCCCGGAGTAATGTGTATTTTCATGGGGGCTGTTCTGAGAGCCTGGTAGTTGGGCAAGGAGATGGTGTGATTGTGAGGCTGGGGGTCTTGGCCTCCGGGCCTTGCTGATCACTGGGTGGGGTGTTCAGTGTCCTGCAGGCCATCAGGAAGACCGTGTGCGACTGGGAAACGGGGCATGAGCCCTTCAATGACCCAGCCTTGCGGGGTGAGAAGGACCCTAAGAGTGGCTTCGACATAAAAGTGCCACGCCGCGCCGTGGGACCCTCCAGCACCCAGGTTCTCGTCCCTTGAGCCCTGCTTGCGCTCTCTCCCTGGGGACCCACCCTGAGCTGCGAGTGGGTGGGGCTGGTGAGGCAGGGGTTAACTGAGGTCCCCGCTGCCCGCTCAGGCAGGGAAAGCGGCGCGCGCCTGTGGTTTCTGCTGCTTCTCTGTTTCCTACCCAAATGAGTCGGGAGCGTGAGCGAGTCGTGCCTTGATTGTCAGATGTGTCACGTGCACTAAGAAGGATTCTGACTCCATTTCAACTCCCGTCCCAAAAACGTGGGCACACGTCCACGTGTCCATATTCGTTCTGTGTTTCTCGATGGGTGTTTGAATGTCTGTAATCTTGACGTTGGGTCTGCAAATGACCCTCCTACAGATGGAGCGTGGGAACTGAGGTGCTGCTTGCGTGTCCTCTTGCCGTGGTCCTGAGCTGCCCACTGTCCTGTCTCCTGGTGTGTTCAGGCCTCCCCGAGGTGCTTCTCACGACTTTCACACCCGGTTTAATCCACACCGCTGCGTCTGTCCTCCGTCCTGGGGCTGGTGTTCTCCCTCATCCCTGCTGGAGGCTTTTAATCTCTTCTGCCACTCTTCCGGAAAGTCACCAGCAGTGCACGCTGCTGGCTCTGCAGGAGGGTCAGGGGGACGGCCCTCGGCCTGTGCGTGGTGCCGGCCCCCCTCCCCGCCTCCCTCTGCGTGCGTCCCGTGTCCCTGCCTGGGGTGTGTGTGTCGCGTGACTAACGTCTCTCTCCTGCCTCTCCCTCCTGTCTGTCCGTGTCTAGCTCTACCTGGTGCGCACCATGGCCGAGTCCTTGGGCTCTGCCGAGCTGCTCAGGCAGCTCAAGTCTCTGGGCATGGAGAGGCTCTTGCATGCGGTTAACACGTTTCTGAGGCAGTCGTGCACCTACCTACCCCTTTTAACCTTTGGTGGTAAGACATCATTTGTTTCTCTTGACGTTTGTGGCACGGAGGCGAGCGGCTATGCTGCGAGCTGTTCTTTCCCCGAAGCAGCAGCAACGTGGCCGCGTAGACAGGCGCCCGGACCCCTCGGGGAGCTGGTGCGGGGCCCTCCCGGCCAGGGCATAGCAGAGCAGTCCTTCTCTTGTGGGCTTTCTGAGTTTGGCGTAACTAATGTACCGTGTATATTTTCTCCCCCACAAATGTTTCCTTGGATAATCCAGCTTTACATGGTGAGAACCATGCTAGAGTCCCTCATTGCAGACAAAAGTGGTTCCAAGAAAACCTTGAGAAGTAGCCTTGAGGGGCCCACCATATTGGACATAGAAAAATTTCATCGAGAGTCATTCTTCTACACTCACTTGATAAATTTCAGTGGTAAGAGATACTGCTGACCAGCATCCGGCCCGGCATGTCCTAACACCACTAACACCGTCTAGTGCTTCCGCCTGCCTGACCACCCCCGCCCCGTCCCTTGGTGCACCCAGACGGTGACTCGTCCTGCCCTCTTTGGCGGCAGCTGCACGTCCCTGGCCTGAGCTCGCTCCACAGGGCGTGGCCCCTACAAGGGTATGAGCTGAGGAGCCTGGGCTGGCCCTGCGACATGAACAGAAAATCTTTTCAACCCGTGTGGAGTCAGAAACACAGACGAATGTAATGTGGTGCCTGAATTGAGACACAGGCATTGATAAATACCAGAAATGGCCCCCGCAGTCCATGACGTGGGAGAAGGTAGCAGGTGCCCTGTGCCAGGCAAGCCTATCCTGGGTGACGCCCGGCCACCTTGACCGGCCACCTTGACTGGCCACCGGTGGGTGCGCTCTCTGCCCTCCGTGTGTCTGCCCCGTGTCCTCATCGAGTCGTCCGTGTCCACCTCTTGCTCAGAACAGGAACCCTGCTGTCTTGGCTGGGGTGCTGCAGGTATTGGAGGAAATCGTACCATTTTTGCTGTTAACTCCATGAAAGGATGGAGTTCGAGCATGGGCTCTTCTAATCTGTCTCATTTTTGTATTAGCCAGACCTCCCTGAGGGTGCCTCTAATGCTGCAGCCTGGACATTGGTTTTTATCCTAAGCAAAAGTAAAGAAGTCCTGTTTGTTTTTTTGTTCTGTTTTTTGTTTTTTTGTTTTTTGAGATGAAGTCTTGCTCTGTCGCCCAGGCTAGAGTACAGTGGGGCGGTCTCAGCTCATTGCAACCTCTGCCTCCCAGGTTCAAGAGATTCTCCTCCCTCAGCCTCCCGAGTATCTGGGATTACAGGCGCCCGCCACTGCGCCCGGCTAATTTTGTATTTTTGGTAGAGACGGGGTTTCACCATGTTGGCCAGGCTGGTCTCGATCTCCTGACCTTGTGATTCACCCGCCTCGGCCTCCCAAAGTGCTAGGTTTACTGGCATGAGCCACTGTGCCCAGCCAGAAGTCCTGTTTTTATGTCTCATTTTGAAAAGAGCATTTTTAGGTAAAACACAGTGGTTCACACCTGTTAATCCTAACCCTTTGGAAAGCCAAGGGAGGAGAATCACTTGAAGCCGGGAGTTTGAGACCACCCTGGGCAACATGACGAGACCCCCATCCCTACAAAAAATACAAAAATCAGCTAGGCTTGGTGGCACGTGCCTGTGTTCTCAGCTACTCTGGAGGCTGAGGCAGGAGGATGGCTTGAGCCCAGGAGTTGAAGGCTGCAGTGAGCTATGATCATGCCATTGCCCTCCAGCCTGGGTGACAGAGTGAGAGAGACTCTGTCTTAAAAAAAAACACTTTCTCCTGGATCCCACTGAAGGCCTAACAGGGTTGATGAGGTGGCTTTATCTGCAGCCATGCCCAGCTGGTCCTGTCCCTAGTGCAAGGCCCCGGTGACCCCTCCCCACTCATGTCCATGCTGCATGGCTTGGGGCTGAGTGAGAAGGAGCAGGCACCCAACACATAGCCCCTTGTGTCATCTCTGCTAAAGGTTTTTTTTTTTTGCTTGTGGGATATAACGTGGTGGTGTTTGAACCCTCCCAGAAACGCTGCAGCAGTGCTGTGACCTTTCGCAGCTGTGGTTCCGAGAGTTCTTCCTGGAGCTGACCATGGGCAGGAGGATCCAGTTCCCCATTGAGATGTCGATGCCCTGGATCCTGACGGACCACATCCTGGAGACCAAGGAGGCGTCCATGATGGAGTGCGTGTCCTGCGGGCCGGTCTCCAGCCTTTGTGTGTGGTGACCAGGGGTCTCAAAAGAGGTGGAGGAGGACGGGACTGTTTCATTTGAAATCATGTTTCTGGGCCTGCACAAAATAGCAAGACCCCAATCTCTACAAAAATGGGAAGACCGGGCACGGTGGCTCACACCTGTAATCCCAGCACTTTGAGAGGCCGAGGCAGGCAGATTACGAGGGCAGGAGATCGAGACCATCCTGGCTCACACGGTGAAACCCCGTGTTTTGTACTAAAAATACGAAAAAACTAGCTGGGCATGGCGGCGGGCGCCTGTAGTCCCAGCTGCTCGGGAGGCTGAGACAGCAGAATGGCGTGAACCCGGGAGGCAGAGCTTGCAGTGAGCCGAGATCGCGCCACTGCACTCCAGCCTGGTGACAGAGCAAGACTCCCTCCCCCAAAAAAAAAAAAATTGAGAAAACTTATCCTGGTGTGCTGGCTGTTGTGGAAGGATTCCTTTACCACAGAAGTTTGTGGCTGCAGTGAGCTATGGATTGCACCACTGCATTCTAGCCTGGCCACGTAGCAAGACCTTGTCTCCAAAAAAAAAAAAAGTCATGTTTCCTGGGGTAAAGCTTTAGAGATTAATACAAGTAACTAACCAGTTTCTTGGCGTCAGACTGGAACTGAGAGCTCAGGCACTAGAACCAGTCACGTTCTTCCTTTGCATGGGTGCTGGCTGGGACCCGGGGACTCGGCCTAGACCAGGGAGATGGATGAACCTGGACCTTCCCCAGGCTTTTGTAGTGCAGGCCCTGTGAGGTGGCCATGCCCGGGAGCTGCCATGTGGGGGTCCTGTGGCCAGCCTCGTGTGTGACAGCCTCTGACCCAGATGAAGTGGGGAAAGGAGGTATTGATGGAACAGCTTTGTTTTGGGGGTCAGGACTCTGGACCTAGATGGAAGGGTCAGTCTTTCAAAATATGAAGTCCATGGAAGGGAAAGTGTTTGGAAAAGGGTGTGTCTCATGGTGGGCGACTGGGGAGCTGCCCAGCGGGTCCGTCTTCTGAGCACCATGAGTGGGAAGCCCCTGAGTTCCTTGTGCGTCAGTCCTCACACATCCCTCGTGGTGCCCAGGAGATGATGAGGACAGTCACCTTCCACTCTCTGTGGCTGTGGCATGGCCATGCCGTCTGTGTGGGCGGAGTCTCTGATGGCTCGTTCCACAGCATTGGGGTGGCGTGAGGAGCTGGAACCAGCTCGGAGGCCTCCTTCAGGCATGCGCCTCCTTGCCCCTGGCCATGGCCTTTGTCCAGATATGAGGCAGTAGGAGATAGGCCTTCAACCATGCGCCCATGCTGGAGATGCTCCTGGTCAGCTGTGGGATCCAGGATCTTCACCTTTGGTTTTGTTTTTAAATGTTTAATGCTATCTATGTATTTCCGTCGGTGTAATTTTTTCTTTTTTCTTTTTTTTGAGGCAAAGCCTTGCTCTGTTGCCCAGGCTAGAGTGCAGTGGCACAATCTCAGTTCACTACAACCTCCGCCTCCCAGGTTCAAGCAATTCTTCAGCCTCAGCATCCCAAGTAACTAGGACTACAGGCACGAGCCACCACGCCTGGCTAATTTTTGTATTTTTAGTAGAGATGAGTTTCATCACGTTGGCCAGGCTGGTCTCAAACTCCCGACCTCACGTGATCTGCCCACCTCGACCTCCCAAAGTGCTGGGATTACAGGCATGAGCCACCGCGCCCGACCACCTTTGTTCTTTTCCAGTCAGTTCATTTGTCCCCCTCCCCGCTCCCAACAGAGACAAGGTCTTGCTTTATTGCCAAGGCTGGAGTGCAGTGGTGCGAAGACAGCTCACTGCAGCTTCAACCTTCCAGGCTCAGGCGATCCTCCTGCCTCAGCCTCCTGAGTAGCTGGGAGTACAGGCGTGCGCCATCACACCTGGCTAATTGTTTTGTGTTTCGTGGAGATGGGGTCTTGCAGTGTTGTCCAACCTGGTCTCAAACTCCTGGCCTCATGTTACCTTCCTGCCTGGTCCACCTAAAGTGCTGGAGTTCATTCTCTATCTTTTTTTTTGGATAGGGTCTCACTCCTGTCACGCAGGCTAGAGTGCAGTGGCATGATCTCAGTTCATTGCAGCCTCGACCTCTCAGGCTCAAGTGATCCTTCTACGCTCAGCCTCCCAAGTAGCTGGGACTACAGGCATGCACCATCACACCCAGATAGTTTTTTGTAGTTTTGTTAGAGACAGTGTCTTGCCATATTGCCCACCTGGTCTCGATCTCCTGACCTCGTGATCCGCACACCTCAGCTCCACAAAATGCTGGGATTACAGCCGTGAGCCACCAAGCCTGGCCCTTGGAGTTCATTCTTGAAATAAAAAAAAAGCTCAATTTTCTTGTTGTTAAAAAAGAAACGCTATGTACTTGTAGTGAAATATTTTAAAGTCTGCTAAGTGAGAAGATGCAGGCAGGTGGAGGCCCTTGACCGTGTGTGGCCTTGAGTGAGTGTGTGCTGTCCCCAGGTGTCCTCACAGCCTGGTGGGTGTGGCAGCCACCTCAGGCACAGCCACCAGGGGCTTTCACAGGAGTACTGTGATGTTTGGAGTGAAAATTGTTTTTCCTTACGCGAGAGGTGAAAAGTGGAGTTGAGTTTCTGAGGTGGGGGGAGGCCATCGGAGCTGCGAGTGCGGGGCGGAGGCTGCTAGTGACTGCTGTGTCCTCTGCAGGTATGTGCTCTACTCCCTGGACCTGTACAATGACAGCGCCCACTACGCGCTCACCAGGTTCAACAAGCAGTTCCTCTACGACGAAATCGAGGCCGAGGTGAGGCCCATGCAGCTCCGTGTCTGTTCATTTCTCTCAATTAAATCTCCTTTCTCATTTTTTCTTCCAAATATTAAACTTTCCTTAAAACATAAGACAACGTAAACCGAGAAGCAAGCATGTGGGAGCGAGCCCTTCCTCTGTGGATCTGCTCCCGCGCTCAGTGCGGGATGTGCTTTTTCACTTGACCGCATGTCACTGCGGTGTCTGCGTCCTCATCTGTTTTCGGTTATGATCTTTGCACTGAAGCAACTCCTGTTTGATTTCTCTACTTTTTTGGTGTTAGATTTTATAAATAGCACTCTGCTGCACTCCCTGGCACGTTTTTATTTGCATCGCATGACTTCTATAGGACAAATTCCCACAGGTGGAATTCTCAGGTTAGCGTATGCACATATAAGGAGATGAACCTTATTCTCCACGTCGCCGCCTCTGCCCTCTCACAAAGACCACCTGAAAATGGTGCTTCAGGGAGATGCCACAGGTCCCCAGCCCTGCAGGATGGGTGGAGGGCAGATGCCCTTCCTGACCCTGTCTGCCGTGCACCCTAGGTCCTGGGTCCCGCTTGCCACCAAGCACAGGTGTTCTCACAGTTCCAGGAGGTAGTACTAGTCCCGTCTGCACGTAAGGGTCTTTTGGGGGTGTCTCCTGACTAATCTCACACCCAGAACAGCCGCTTTGCCCCAGGGAAGGCCCAGGGGCGGCCCTCAGTGGTGTCTCCTGGAGTGCACAGTAGGTGGAGCTGTCCCAGGCAGGGACCCACGTGCAGTGCTCAGTAGCGCCTTGTGGTCACTGCACACGGTGAAGAGAGACTTGTTGATTCTCTCTTGCATTTCAGAGAATAGGAATATTTTTCTCCCTCAGTAAGATTGGCTCTAGCCTGGTTTTCTGTGGCTGTGTGCTGGTCACTCCTGGCCACACCACAGCTTATTTAGTGTGCTGTTGTTGGACAGGAAGATTAGTTTCTTTTTCTTTTTTTGAGGTGGAGTCTCGCTCTGTAGCCCAGGCTGGAGTGCGGTGGTGCCATCTGGGTCACTGTAACCTCCGCTTCTCGAGTTCAAGTGATTCTCGTGCTTAGCCTCCCTAGTAGCTGGGACCACAGGTGTGCGCCACCACACCAGGCTAATTTTTTGTATTTTTAGTAGAGATGGGGTTTTGCCATGTTGGCTGGGCTGGTGAACTCCTGACCTTAAGTGATTTGCCCACCTCGGCCTTGCAAAGTGCTGGGATTACAGGTGTGAGCCACCACGCCTGGCCTAGTTTCTTTTTCCTAATAAGAGCCTCAGGCCGGGTGCAGTGGCTCACACTTGCAATCATGGCACTTTGGGAAGCCGAGGCAGGTGGATCACCTGAGGTCACGAATTCAAGACCAGCCTGACCAGCATGGTAAAACCTTGTCTCTACTAAAAATACAAAAATTAGCCCAGCATGTTGCCGGGCACCTGTAATCCCAGCTACTCAGGAGGCTGAGGCAGGAAAATCACTTGAAGCTGGGAGGCAGAGCTTGCAGTGAGCCGAGATCGCACTGCTGCACCCCAGCCTGGGTGACAGAGCAGGACTTTTATCTCAAAAAAACAAAAAAGCCTCAGTTAGTTGCCTTAACGAAACATTTTGTTTTTCACCTTGTTATTTGATCTTGCTTTAGGGAATCACACTATAACATGTGCTTTCTTTTTCTTCAGGTGAATCTATGTTTTGACCAATTTGTTTACAAGCTAGCAGACCAGATATTTGGATATTATAAGGTTATGGCGGGAAGGTGAGTATCTGGTGTGTGATTTTGATACAAAACGTTTCATAATTTGATCTGACATTCCCATTACAATTTGTAGTGTATGAAAAACTTTGTCTTCTTTCTGTACTAGTTTGCTTCTTGATAAACGGTTACGATCAGAATGCAAGAATCAGGGAGCCACGATCCACCTCCCGCCGTCTAACCGCTACGAAACGCTGCTGAAGCAAAGGCATGTGCAGGTGAGCTGGGGCCGGGCCGTGGTGAAGACGTAGAGTGTGCGTTGGAAAGACTGAGTTTTCAGCTGGGTGCGGTGGCTCATGCCTGTAATCCCAACACTTTGGGAGGCCAAGGCGGGCAGATCACCTGAGGTCAAGAGTTCGAGACCAGCCTGTCCAACGTGGCGAAACCCTGGCTCTACTAAAAATACAAAAAATTAGCTGGGCGTGGTGGTGCAAGCCTGTAGTCCCAGCTGCTCTGGGATGCTGAGGCAGGAGAATCACCTGAACCCGGGAGGTGGAGGTTGCAGTGAGCTGAGATTGCACCACTGCACTTCAGCCTGGGCGACAGAGTTTTTTGAGACAGAGCCGTCTCAAAAAAAAAAAAAAGAAAGAAAGAAAAATTGAAATGTCTTATAGCTAACTAGATTTTACTAGATATCAGCATGCCTTGTGACTGTGAACATCCTTATAAATTATTAGGCATTGAAAGACACGCCCTTTCTGCTGGGTCACCTCACACTCAGGGAGCACCTGCAGCGTTCTGGACCTGCCCTGCGGCTCCTGGGGGCTGCATAGCCTGGAGCGGTCAGCCCTTCTCCAGGAGCCCAAAAGCCAGAGCTTAAAAAGAATGAAGGCCGGGCGTGGTGGCTCACCCCTATAATCCCAGCACTTTGGGAGGCCAAGGCGGGCAGATCACGAAGTCAGGAGATCGAGACCATCTTGGCTAACAGTGAAACCCCGTCTTTACTAAAAATACAAAAAATTAGCCGGGCGAGGTGGCGGGCGCCTGTAGTCCCAGCGACTCAGGAGGCTGAGGCAGGAGAATGGTGTGAACCCGGGAGGTGGAGCTTGCAGTGAGCCGAGATCACACCACTGCCCTCCAGCCTGGGCGACAGAGCGAGACTCTGTCTCAAAAAAATAAAAATAAAAGTAAATAAATAAAAGAATGGTGAGAAGCACTCATCAGCTCAGAACATCAGAGAAAACTTTCTCCTGGCCAGCAGAAAGAATTTAAAGATATACGGTGCTTATTTTTTACAGCTTTTAAAAAAATAATACACATTGCATGCCTGTATCAAAACATGTCATGTACCCCATAAATATGTACCCTTACTGCATACCCAAAACATTAAAAAAAGAAAAATAGTTAAAAGTGATGTTATATCGCACACACAAAACTAGTAAAATGTGGAAAACTGTAAAACAAAATGGCACTTAATTCTACTCTCTACACCGATAATCACCATGCACGTTTTGGACATTTTCACCAGGGCTTTGTCATATTTTTATGTTGTCAGAACAACACTTAAGTATGAGTATGTTCCTAGTATGTTGAAATAGGGAATAATTTTCTCTTATTTATCATAACACCTGTAGAAAGACACACACAGGCTGCCGTGTCTGCAGGGAGATGGGTCCTGAACATGGTTGTAAAGGGTGTTGTTATTGACAGACCAGCTTCTCCAGGGTCTCTGGGGAGGCTTTTGTTGTTTTTGAGCTGCTCATGTCCACTCTTTCCCTGCCGTCCTTCTCTGTGTACGCCAGCTCCTCGGCAGGTCAATAGACCTCAATCGTCTGATCACGCAGCGTGTCTCAGCAGCCGTGTGTAAGTCCCTGGAACTGGCGATTGGACGATTTGAAAGTGAGGATTTGACCTCCATAGTTGTAAGTAATTTTACTTTGCCCTATTGATAAATTGGACTAAGGGTAGGTCCAGTTCTTGTATAGATAATAGAGATGCACTCACTGAGCATGGCCTATGCCAAGCCTCTTTTGCAGCATCTACACTCATGTTCACAATGCTAAATCGATTTTAACGATCACATAATCCCAGTCTTGAAAAGAATCGTTAACTATGGCAAAAGGTAGCACACCGCTTAATAACATGTTTACATTTTAGTATTAACGAGCTAGGAGATAAAAATGTTTGACTTTGACCAGTGTGGTGGCTCATGCCTGTAATCCCAGCACTTTGGGAGGCTGAGGCAGGTGGATCATTTGGGCTGAGGAGTTCGAGACCACCTTGGCCAGCATAATGAAACCCCATCTCTACTAAAACTATAAAAATTAGCTGGGCGTGATGGTGGGCACCTGTATTCCCAGCTACTCGGGCAGCTGAGGCAGGAGAATTGCTTGAATCCAGGAGGCAGAGGTTGCAGTGAGCCGAGATCACGCCACTGCACTCCAGCCTGGGAGACACAGCAAGACTCCATCTCAAGAAAAAAAAGAAATGTCTTGTTTAGGGACCGAGAGAGCCCACAAGACCCTTCCTGCTAATTCCTCTACCCCTACATTTCGCTCGGCTGTCTCAGTTCATCTCAGCTCCAGGTGAGGTCTAATCCTTCTCCTGTTACCTGGACCTTCAGGTTTCCCAGTGAGGATGTGTGTTCGGGGCCAGCGTTCCCCCCTCACCCTCTCTGGGCCCTCAGCCATTTTTCGGCTGCCTCCCGGAGCCTGCAGAGCAAGCCGCTTCCTTCAGAGGGTCCGTGGATTCTCCTGGCTTTCCTGTTATGTCCCTGTGGAATTCCTTGAAGCCAAAGTTTGCAGTGTGAGTCTTCACTCGCTGCTCTGTTCGTCGGAGTGGGAGCTGCAGGTTAGACCCGCCTCTGTCTCTGCCGTTTTTCCCTGTGTCTCTGTCAGAATTTGAACACAGGAAGGGGCAAGACTAAGGAACAGGAAAACAAGCATTAAAAACATCTGAACTGGGGAACAGAGAAAAGTGAAAATGGATGAAACAGAAAAGAGCGTAAGAAAGTGGAAAACAGGCTGGGCGCTCAAGCCTGCTAATCCCAGCACTTTGGGAGGCCGAGACGGGCGGCATCACGAGGTCAGGAGAATCAAGACCATCCTGGCTACACGGTGAAACCCGTCTCTACTAAAAACACACAAAAAAACTAGCCGCGCGACCTGGCGGCGCGCTGTACCAGTACTCGTCGGGAGGCTGAGGCAGGAGAATGGCGTGAACCCAGGAGCGGAGCTTGCTGTGGAGCTGAGATCCGGCACCACTGCACTACACAGCCTAAGGCGACACAAGAGCGGACTAAACCGTCCTCAAAAAAAAAAAAAAAAAAAAAGAAAAGTTGAAAACAGTGGAAGACACTACGTGTCACTGGAGTAAGTTAGAGGAGGCTGAGGAGAGAGCATGGCATCACGAAGATGAAGAGAGTGTGCATCACGGGAAGGTGAGAGAGAAGCATGCGCATCACGGAAGGTGATGAGAGAGAGCGTGGCATCACGGAAGGGTTGTCTGAAGAGAAGATGGCAGAAAGACCTTAACGTGGACAGAAGACACCGGCCTGCCACTGAGGTGCGCCACCCAACTGCACATGCTGGAGCCAGGGCCGGAGCCACAGGGGGACCTCTGAGCGGGACCCCGAGCCACAGCTCTGTGGATCACCTGACCACCCCCAACTCTGACCCTCGGCCTCGGTGCCTTTGGATCTTGAGGATGTGATCAGAGCTAGTGTGCAGTAAGCCTGAGCGGGCTGGTTGTCTTCCCTTCTCCAGTGCACAGTCATTGGTCCATGGCCACACATCCGTTTCCATTGGGGGAACCAGGGGAGGGTTTACACTATGCGTTTTCTAACAAAACGCGTGAGGTCCTTTCTCCCCTTCACCCAAGGAGCTCTGGGTCTGAGAACTGGTTGAGGAGCCGTGATTTCTTGTATGGTGATTGAAGTTAGGGTTGTACTGGGTAGGCCTAGGGCTTTTCCCTTTATCCAGACCAAATGAGGCTTCCAAAGGCTGGTCGTTTGTGCCAGCCCTGGGGATACCACCGTCTGCTAGTCCACACTGGCACTCCTGTGGGTCAAGCCATTTGAGTTCACGTGGGTTGTGCTGCCCACCACCTGGCACCATTGGAGTCGAGGAGCCCCGGCTGATGGCCTACAGAGGATAACTTAGAACTCTTCAAAGATGCCTTAGGTGAGATTGGGATTGACGCTGCTGACTCTGGAATTGAATAAATCAAAATTCCCTCCGAAGACAAAGCTGCCCATGGGAGAAGCTGCTGGGAATAGCATGTAAGCTGTAAGGGCTAGGGTCGTGGCGGAGGGGAGCCTGAGAGGCAGGTCTCAGAAGGTTTGAGCCAGCGCTGTTACTGTTGGCCCTGACCAACCCCTCTTCCTGTTCAGAAGCGTGAGGGAGCTTATTTCACTTCCAGTCGAGCCGCAGGTAAGGATCATGGTCCAATCCCCTTTAGACGTTTTACAGCAAAAAAGAAAATGGAAGTGCACAGCATTGTCCCTGCAGGCAGCGGAGGCACGCCAGACACCCCCATGGACCGTGCAGACTGGAACCTCGTTTTTCACCGTCAGCTAAAAGAGATTAAGCAAGTAGTAGCTGCTGTGAAAGAATAATATAAATCAAAATTTTTAGAAAGCCAGAAATGGGCTAGGCACGGTAGCTCACACCTGTAATCCCAGTACTTTTGGAGGCTGAGGTGGGTGGATTGCCTGAGGTCAGGAGTTCAAGACCAGGCTGGCCAACATGGTAAAACCCTGTCTCTACTAAAATACAAAATTAGCCAGGCGTGGTGGTGGGCACCTGTAATCCCAGCTACTTGGGAGGCTGAGGAAGGAGAATTGCTTGAACTCAGGAGGCAGAGGTTGCAGTGAGCCAAGATTGTGCCATTGCACTCCAGCCTGGGTGACAACAAGACTCTGTCTCAAAAAAAAAAAAAAAAAAAAAATCCAGAAATAAGCTTACAGGAAAAAAGAAAGTTTTGAAAAGAGAAGTGATGAAAACTCATGAAAAAAATTGAAAAGAAAAAGAGATTTCAAAACTGCAGACCTACACCAGAAATAACACAATGGATGATGACTTAGAAATAAGAATGAAGGCCAGGCGCGGTGGCTCACGCCTGTAATCCCAGCACTTTGGGAGGCTGAGGCGGGCCGATCACAAGGTCAGATCGAGACCATCCTGGCTAACACGGTGAAACCCCGCCTCTACTAAAAACAAAAACAAAACTTTAGCAGGACGTGGTGGCGGCGCCTGTAGTCCTAGCTACCCGGGAGGCTGAGGCAGGAGAATGGCGTGAACCCAGGAGATGGAGCTTGCAGTGAGCTGAGATCATGTCCCTGCCCTCCAGCCTGGGTGACAGAGCGAGACTCCGTCTCCAAAAAAAAGAAAGAGGTACATTTTTAAAAGCAAAAAGAAATTAAAGCAAATTTGAGAGGAAATGATGCTGTCAAATGATCATCATGATGGAGGATAAAGAGTCAACGTACCTGTCATACAGGTTCCTCAAGAAGAAAACCAAAGCAGCGGAACAGGGCTGACTGGCGTTCACTTCAAGAAAATGTTGGTAAAATAGAAGACGCGTTGAAAGTGTCTATTAAAAGCATACAGCATGTACTCGGTAAAACCGATCCCAACTGGTCAACACTTAGAAATATGGCATCGTAGACTGGTTGAAGATTAGAAAAAAAATACCAATATGTTAAAAATGGTATTGCAGGGAAAGTTTTGGACTTTCCAGATGAGGAAGAAGTCCTTGGGCTGTCTGAGCAGGGCAGGCAGGGAAGGAAAATCCGATTGTCCTCGGACCTTCGCCGGAGCCAAGGAAAGGAAGTGTGAATCGAGGGTTTGGTCGCCGGTCAAATCGACCTTCTGAGAATAAAGGCTGCAGACAGATGGTCACGAACGTGCCAGGGCTCGGAGGATTGTTCGTTCCTGGAGAACAGGCCTTGGCTGGCAGACACTGGGCGCTGGCGGGCACCGTGCGTGTCCCTGTGAGCATCTCTGCACTGCGGAGCAGGGCTCTGCGTGTTCGCCGTTGGAGGCAAACGGGTTGGGACTCAGAGACCTGGAGCGGCCTTTTTTTTGCGAATGTAATTTGGTACAGGCCATGGTGTTTCTGTTGGCATCGGCCAAATATGATTTTGAGTAAAATTTTAGCCAAAGCTTTGACCGAGGCCATGACTGTCCAATAGAAATAGAATGCAAGTCAGATCCGTAATTTGAAATTTTCCCATGGTCACATTAGAAAAGAAAATAGGTGAAGTTATTTTCCATAATGTGCTTCATCCACTGTATCCCCATATTATCAGTTCACCACGTCATTCCTATGGCATTATAATTGAGGTGGATATTTGCTAGTCTGTTTCATCCTACTCAGTCTTTGAAATCTGGTGTCTTGTGTAGTGCCCCTCAGGTGGTGGCAGCTGTGCTCTGGCCCCACCTGCCACATTGGACAGTGCAGCCTGGACCAGCTCTAGAGCAGCACACATGAGGGGTTGCAAGGCCTGTGAGAACGAGCGCACCTGCCCTGCCACCCACACGTGCTTTTCAGTGTCTCCAGGCACCTCAGAGAAAGCTGGCTCAGCTCCAGTGCCCAGGGAGATGCAGCCACCGGCTGGGCTTATGCTGCAGGGCGGGGCTGGGGCTCAGCGGGCGCATGGGGGGAAGGGTGGCAGTAGCAGGCCACACGTGCACTGCCTCACAGGGTGCTGGACGGCAGGGGTAGGTGGCGTGGAGGTGACTGCAGTGGAGAAAGGCGTGGCCCAGTGGGAGTGACTGCAAAAAGGTGGGGTGCCCTTCAAGAAGCAAGCTCGTGTCACCTGTCAGAGCCTACACCTGCTGGCACCGTGAGGCCTGGGTGGGATCAGAGGCCACTCAGCACCTCTTTCCGGCCTGGACCAGCTCTCACCCACCCGTCTTTGGTCCCACAGGAGCTGGATGGCCTGTTGGAAATCAACCGCATGACGCACAAGCTGCTGAGCCGGTACCTGACGCTGGACAGCTTCGATGCCATGTTCCGGGAGGCCAACCACAATGTGTCAGCGCCCTACGGGAGGATCACCCTGCACGTCTTCTGGGAGCTCAACTACGACTTCCTGCCCAACTACTGCTACAACGGCTCTACCAACCGGTGAGCGTGCCCGCCATGCAGGCACCCACGGGAGGAGCTCAGGGACCCCCGTCCCCGCAGGCTTCCTCCATGGCACCAGGTCCCTGTCTCCCCGCTCTTCCCGCTCCCCATCACTTCTCAACATGAAGAGCACACAGGCCCTCGGGTGGCTTCCGTGTGCACAGGCAGCCTCAGGCCCACCCTCGCGTGGACGGTCGTGGCTTTGCACGTGGGGCTGGAATGGGCTGCATCTCCTGGCTTTCTGTCTGCTGATGGTAGAAGTGGGGTGACTCCTTCTCATGCTTCCGTGCTGGGATGTTGGGGTGTGGAGGAGCCACCCTCCCACCCACCGCCCATGGACAACGTGAAGTGATGTGATTGGTGGTGAAACGGTGGATGCTGGCAGTATCCTGAGGTTCAGCCTCGGGGTAAGCCTGAGTCCCGAGACAGCCCTGCCTTGGGCTCCACACACCGGGCAGCGGCCATTCTGGCTGAGGTTCCTTCTCTGTGCACTGAGTTCAGCTCCTACACAGCGTCAGCTCGTGCCAGGGACGTGTGTGTGTCACCCACCATGCCTTCCCATAGGCACCAGCAGCCCGGGGGGATGACTAGGGCACCAAGCAAGGTGCCTGGCCACCAAGCTCCACCCAGAGGCAGAGGAGTGCAGGTGGTGCACGTGTGTGCACATGCGTGTGTTGGGAACACTTTTACAAATAAGTGCTTGTGCCTGCCCCTGGATCTCTGCATCCGCCCACATGTGGCTGAATTCTTACTGACTCGTAGGCCCAGAGTTTTGTGTCTGGGGAGACAGGATGCCGAGCTCTGATGGCAGAGGAGAGGAGTGGCTGCCCCGCGGCCAATCCTGCCTGCCATGGCTGTCGTCCATTCAGGACCCCTGAGTGCAGGGCAACGTTTCCTATGGGGCTGTGGGTCAGGCCCAGGTGCATTGCGTCACTGAGGCCATTCTCCAGGGTCGTGGCCACGCACTCGGCTGCAGGTGGCGGCACCTGGCTCGGTTTCCTCGGCTCAGGGGCCTCCAGGCTGGGCTGGGAGTTTCCATGGAAACCAAGCCGTGAAGACCACCATCTCTGTTTAACTCGCCTTTACGGTGTCGCTTTTCCTCAACATTTTTTAAAGATGTTTATGCTTGGAATTAATTGAAAAAATATTCTTACACAAGTAATGTATCAAAATTCTAGAAAAATGAGAAATCGGCCAGGCGCGGTGGCTCAAGCCTGTAATCCCAGCACTTTGGGAGGCCGAGACGGGCGGATCACGAGGTCAGGAGATCGAGACCATCCTGGCTAACACGGTGAAACCCTGTCTCTACTAAAATACGAAAACTAGCCGGGCGAGGTGGCGGGCGCCTGTAGTCCCAGCTACTCGGGAGGCTGAGGCAGGAGAATGGCGGGAACCCGGGAGGCGGAGCTTGCAGTGAGCTGAGATCGCGCCACTGCACTCCAGTCCGGGCGACAGAGCCAGACTCCGCCTCAAAAAAAAAAAAAAAAAAAAAAAGAGAAATCATGGATACATAGATGAGGAAAAAATGAGTGAACGCCCCAGAGGTTTCCTTGGTAAAAATGTATTTGTCCTCTGAAGTGAGGCGCGGGTGGCCCTCGGCCCCTCCATCCCCCGAGTCTGCACCCCTGCAGTACCACATACATCACAGCAGCAGGGAGGGACGGCCAGCTACCTCCTTCCCCACACCCCGGGAGGTGACAGGAATGCTCCTGTGTGCAGATCAGCACGGTGCACCCGGTGCCGTGCGTGCGGCTGCTCAGAGCCGTCTGCTGGGGCCTTACACCCAGGCAGCCACACTCGTCCGCACTGTGGGCGGCAGGAGGCCCCTGGACACAGGCAGGCTGGTTCCATCTTATCTGGAACCCACCTTTGTGTGTGTCACCTGTTTCCCCAAGAGACCCAGAGCTGCTGCCTCTGGCCACACCTGTTGGGCAGAGGTCAGCGTGCAGTGACCTGAGCCTCCTGGGTCCCTGGGGCCTGGGGACACTTGAGGTGCAAATCACAGGGAACCCTAGCATGTCGCAGGAGCATTTTCTGCAGAAGAGCTCTGGTTTACTCAGCAACCTCCACCTTCCGTGAGTGGTGGTAGAAGCCATTGTGTCTGCGTTTCCCACAGTCTTTGGTGGAATCAGGAAAGCTGTGTTATCTGGGAAAGGCATTTTAAAACAGGATTTTGTGTATCCAAGTTCTATGTCAAATCCTGAGAAGACACACAAAACCATGCTACCCGGAATTTTAGTCTCATGCCTGAGGGTTTTCTGAGAGCTGCATGATGCAAGCCAGGACTTTGCTTGCTGCCTGGACTAACTTGCGGTTCGTGAGCTATGCATGGTGGCTCTGGGAGGTGACCTAGGTTGTCTGCAACTGGAATTTAACCTGTATAGTGGATAAACGTGAGACAGTGCTGCAGCTCTGGAGAGAAGCTGGCAAAAGGGTATTGCCGGGTCCAGAGTTAGGCCTCTTTTCCAGAAGACCGTAGATGGAGGGCGTGTCCTCAGCGGGGTGCACCTGGAGCCCAAGGCCGCAACTGTCCCCTCACTGCTCGTGGTGACTTCTGTCCCTGGGGTGAGGTGGTGGCTGCCAGGTGTCCCCACTGCCGTGTTGCCGTTTTTCTGTTTCAAAGTTATAAATAATTTGTAGGGAGATGACTTGAGATGGTATAAACAAACTCCCTCATTAAAATTTGACCCAGTCATTTTAACATCTGTTGATGATTCCTGCCCGAATCACTTATCTTCACACGGGTGGTTGAACAGCAGGGAGGTTTTTTTTTTTTTCTGTTTTCGAGACAGAGTCTTACTCTGTTGCCCAGGTTGGAGTGCAGTGGTGTGATCTCAGCTCATTGCAGCCTCCGCCTCCTGAGTTCAAGCGATTCTCCTGCCTCAGCCTCCCGAGTAGCTGGGACTGCAGGTACATGCCACCATGCCCAGCTAATTTTTATATTTTTAATAGAGACGGGGTGTCACTATGTTGGTCAGGCTGATCTCGAACTCCTGACCTGAGGTGATCTGCCTGCCTCAGCTTCCCAAAGCGCTGGGATTACAGGTATGAGCCACTGCGTCCAGCTGAGTTTCAACTCCTTCATTCCCTCTGCAGATACTAGCTGGAATTCTGCTGTATGTGGTAGCATTTGTTTATTATTTCCTTATTTGTACAAACTCCGGGTTATACGTTACTGTGGAGTTTTGGGGCTGGGGTGGGTGCGGTTTGGGCAGTGGGAGCCGCCTGGTTGGTTGCAGTCTCCTAGGGCCATCTCTGCCACTCTTTCTGTACCGCCAACCTTCTGCACCACAAGGTGTTCCAGGCTCATCTTGTATTTTTCCTGCTCAGTCCTTGCAACCTGTCACTTCTCCAAGGATTCCTTCTAGTGTAGAATGGCATTGAGAGACCGAGTCTGGGTGTGCCCGGGCTCACTGTTCTCGGGGGTCCTTGTTTCCAGGTACTCTCAGTGGTCGGGGTGAGCACATCTCCGCATGTGGACTGTCCAAGCTTCCTGTGGCTGCCACATGCGGGGTGGCTTAAAGAATAGAAATCTGGGCCAGGTGCGGTGGCTCAAGCCTGTAATCCCAGCACTTTGGGAGGCTGAGGCGGGTGGATCATGAGGTCAGGAGATCGAGACCATCTCTGGCTAATACGGTGAAACCCTGTCTCTACTAAAAAATACAAAAAACTAGCCAGGCGTGGTGGCGGGCGCCTGTAGTCCCAGCTACTCAGGAGGCTGAGGCAGGAGAATGGCGTGAACCCGGGAGGCGGAGCTTGCAGTGAGCTGAGATCCGGCCA
>NW_016820813.1:148386-198406 GCF_001698545.2 Rhinopithecus bieti | reverse complement strand
GGTTCACGCCATTCTCCTGTCTCAGCCTCCCGAGTAGCTGGGACTACAGGCGCCCGCCTCGTCGCCCGGCTAGTTTTTTGTATTTTTTAGTAGAGACGGGGTTTCACCGTATTAGCCAGGATGGTCTCGATCTCCTGACCTCGTGATCCGCCCGTCTCGGCCTCCCAAAGTGCTGGGATTACAGGCTTGAGCCACTGCGCCCGGCCTAAAAAGATTTTTAAAATTAGCTGGGTGTGGTAGCACACCCCTGTAGTCTCAGCTACTTGGAAGGCTGACATGGGAGAATCACTTGAGCCTGGGGAGGTCTAGGCTGTAGTGAGCCGTGATTGTGCCACTGCACTCCAGCCTGAGTGACAAAGCAAGACCTTGTCTCAAAATAAGAAAGAATTGCTCATTTTTACCACCATAAAACACAAACCTACCAAATATAGTTCAGTATTTGTTATCAATTTTTTGCCTTTAGGTTGAGAATAGTAAAATATTGTGTTTAAAATTATGTAGCCAGGTATGGTGGCATGCACCTGTAGTCCCAGCTACTCAGGAGGCCGAGGCACGAGAATCGCTTGAACCCAGGAGGCGGAGGTTGCAGTGAGCTGAGATTGCACCACTGCACTCCAGCCTGGGTGACAGAGTGAGACTCCATCTCAAAATAAGTAAATAAATAAATTTCGTCTCAAATTAATAAATAAAAAATAAAATTTTGGGGAATGGTAGAGTAACAAGGTATAGATTTATTCTTTCTCCTTAAGTGAAAAACTGGACAGAACTTATGGATCAACTGTTTTCAGACTCGGACCTCTCGCTGAGGGGAGGGAAGCAGGTGAGGTGAGCCCTGCGATCTTCCTGGCTTTCCATCCAGAAGCACTTTCTGGACCAAGTTCAGAGAGGAACAGTCCAAATACAGCTTGGAAGTTCCTGCTTGGTAGAGGGGACAAATTGGAACTTAGGGAAGCTGAGGCAGCTGGGATTTGCAGGGTGGAGTATGAGAGAGGAGGGAGCTTAACAGAAACAGCTCCTGAAACCACGTGGGCGTCCCATAGCCTTTGCTTGAATACTAAACTGTGTGTGTGCCAGGGAGCTGTTAGCTGAATGATTCTCAGCACTCACACAAGGCCAGGAGGCTTCTGACTTCCTACCAGCAAGAAGAATGGGACCCTCTTGCGGCTGGGCAGTGGCTCACGCCTGTAATCCCAGCACTTTGGGAGGCCAAGGCAGGCAAGTTACTTGAGGTCAGGAGTTTGAGACCGGCCTGGCCAACATGGTGAAATTCCACCTCTACTAAAATTACAAAAATTAGCCAGGCGTGGTGGCAGGTGACTGTAGTCCCGGCTACTCAGGAGGCTGAGGTGGGAGGATCACTTGAACCCAGGAGGTCAAGGCTGCAGTAAGCCGAGAATGCGTGACTGCACTCCAATCTGGGTGACAGAGTGAGACTTTTTTTAAAAAAAAAAAAAAAAAAAAACCCTGTTCACTGGAGATGCCAGAGGTACTGAATTATGCCCACCTCCAGAAGTGCCAAAAATGCGTCATGACAAGATCCAGCAGATTGACAAGTCAACTGCCTGTCCCCCAAGACACTCAACTCTCTCTCTCCTTTTTTCTCCCTATTCTTGCCATTCTGGACTTCAGTTAGATGTATGTTAGACCTTCTCATTCTGTTCTCCACGTCCCTTTGTTGCATTAGTTTTCCTTTTTTTTTTTTGGAGACAGAGTTTCGCTCTCATTGCCCAGGCTGGAGTGCAATGGCGTAATCTTGGCTCACTGCAACCTCCACCTCCTGGGTTCAAGCGATTCTTCCTGCCTCAGCCTCCCGAGTACCTGGGATTACAGGCATGCGCCACCATGCCTGGCTAATTTTGTATTTTAGTAGAGACAGGGTTTCACCATGTTGGTCAGGCTGGTCTTGAACTACTGACTTCAGGTGATCCACCCGCCTCGGCCTCCCAAAGTGCTGGGATTACAGGCGCGAGCCGCCGTGCTGCGCCAACACTCTCTAAAAGACAGGAACAAAGTCAAGATGTGCAACATGACGCTGAAATGCCCAGCGCCCAATCAAGATTTACTAGATATGCCAAGAACCAGGAAAATGTGACCCATAGCCTGGAGAAACGTCACTCTACAAAACAGACTCAGAAATGACAGAGATGATGGAATTTGCAGACAAGGATGTTAAGTCAGCAGCTATGCGTGTGCTCAAGGGTTCACAGCAAAACAGTGCGGAGATAAATGGATGTTACATAAAATGATCCAGTGAATTAAAGCCGAAATGCAGTACCTGGAATGAAAAATTACTTGTTGGGCCGAATTTCAGAGTAGACTTTGCAGGAACTGAGTGAGTTCGAGATTATAACAATGGAAACTAGCTGAACTGAAGCACCAAAAGAAACAAGTGATGAAAAAAACAAGAAGGGCCTCAGCAAACTGAGAGACAAACAGCGATTCGAATATGCCTGTGATTGGAATCCTAGTCATAGGTGGTGGGTGGGCAGAAAAGATTTCAAAATTAATGCCCTTGAATTTCCCAGATTTGATGAAAACGATAAACCTACAGATACAAGAAGCTCAATAAACCTCAAGCAGGATCAACACAAAGAAAAAAAGCTGCTGTTGGGCCCAGCACTGACCAGGTCAAAATAAGGCTAGAGCTGAACCTCAGTTTACCTGAGACACAGCAGTGGGGGCTTGGGATATTGGTGCTGAAACTTAGTTTTCCTCGTAGGGGACTGCAGTGACCTTGTCAAACTGCGACGTCTGAGGGCACAGTCCTCCACAAGACTGCCTTTGCTGCAGACGCCAGCCACACATTTGGGGTCCCCGGGGCCACCCTTACTTCTAACCAGCAGGTTGCAGTTCTGGATCCACCCTCCCCAGCTCCTCAGGTGACAGGTCCGCAATACTCACTGAGCGTGCCCTAATACGGTCACAGTCAGTTGGAGGAAAGGATGCATGTTGGAAGGACGTGCAGGGCAAAGTGGGAGGTTTCCATGTGCAAAGCTTTCCCTGTCCTCAGGGACGCATCACCTTCCGAGCCCCGAGGGGCGACAGTCCTCAGGGTACCAGCCAGGGGCGCTCACTTGGGCTGCAGTGTTCAGTTTTTGTTGGGGTTTTGTGGCATGGACACAGTTGACTGAATCACTGGCCGTGTGGCTGAGCCTCCCGGGAGGTCGGCTGAGTTCAGGCGCATGCAGCCCCAGGCCTCTAACCCCATGCTGTCTTTTGGTGTGGCCAGCCCCGTGTGGAGTCATCTTGCTGGCATAAAGTCAGGTGTGGCCCCGTGATACCAGTCATTCCTGTCACTCAGAAGTGAGGATGTAGAGACTGCCTCCTAGAACTGCGCCAGAGGCCGCCAAATCCTACCAGGAGTCAGTCAGCGTGTAAACTTGATCAAGAAGTTGTAGAAATGTATTATTTAGAAATATACAGACTGAGTGGCTGGGCGCAGTGGCTCACGCCTGTAATCCCAGCACTTTGGGAGGCCAAGGCGGGTGGATCACAAGGTCAGGAGATCGAGACCATCCTGGCTAACACGGTGAAACTCCGTCTCTACTAAAAACACAAAAAATTAGCCGGGCGAGGTGACGGCGCCTATAGTCCCAGCTACTCGGGAGGCTGA
Source organism: Rhinopithecus bieti (assembly GCF_001698545.2). Classification (NCBI taxonomy): domain Eukaryota; kingdom Metazoa; phylum Chordata; class Mammalia; order Primates; family Cercopithecidae; genus Rhinopithecus; species Rhinopithecus bieti. The sequence goes on along the minus strand of NW_016820813.1, from coordinate 194,793 downwards.
GGCAGGAGAATGGCGTGAACCCGGGAGGCGGAGCTTGCAGTGAGCCGAGATTGTGCCACTGCACTCCAGCCTGGGCAAGAGGGCGAGACTCCGTCTCAAAAAAAAAAAAAAAAAGAAATATAGAGGCTGAGCGCAGTAGCTCACACCTGTAATCCTGGCACTTTGGGAGGCCAAGGCAGGCAGATCGTTTGAGCTCAGGAGTTCAAGACCAGCCTGGCCAACATGGCAAGACCCCGTCTTGTACATGTCTAAAGTACAAACATTAGCCAGGCATAGTGGCCTGTAGTCCCAGATACGAGGCTAAGGTGGGAAGATGACTTGAATCCAGGAGGTTGAGGCTGCAGTTAGTCAAGATCACACCACTGCACTCCAGCCTGGGTGACAAAAAAAAAAAAGAAATATATATATATATAATCTATACATATAGATTATAAATGTGTATATATAATTATCTCTACATAGAATAAGGTGTATTATATCATGTATCATATACTAGTATTTTGATTAAAATTTTAAATAATACTATAGAGAATAATTGCATTACTTCAACTGTATCTGAGTTGTATCATAGACAAAATAAATTAAGGCCTGCTTTCTACATCTAACCATCATTTTAAAAATTCTAAGCAGAGAAAACATTGTGTTCTAAGCAGACGTAGAAAAGCCTTCTGTAGGCCAGGGGCGGTGGCTCACGCCTGTAATCCCAGCACTTTGGGAGGCCGAGGTGGTTGGATCACCTGAGGTCAGGAGTTCAAGACCAGCATGACCAAAATGGAGAAACCCTGTCTCTACTAAAAATACAAAATTTGCCAAGTGTGGTGGTGGCACATGCTGGTAATCCCAGCTCCTCGGGAGGCTGAGGCAGGAGAATCGCTTGAATCTGGAAGGCGGAGGTTGTGGTGAGCCGAGATCACACCACTGCACTCCAGCCTGGGCATCAAGAGTGAAACTCCATCTCAGGAAAAAAAAAAAAAGAAAAAAGCCTCTTGTAACATAAGTGGCATCATATCCTGGCGCTTGGCTCCCTGCATGGATTTGTATTCTGATTTTTTATTTGCTGTCCTCTCCTGCACACCCCCCGTCACCATCGGAGGTGGATGGAGGCTGACGGGTGTGCTGTGGTTTTGCAGGTGTGCTGCTGTCAAGGGTGTGAGCAGTGCCCAGGAATCTCTGGGAAATGGGGTTCCCTCTTCTGAGCATCACCCTGACCGTGGCGCCTCCTGATGGAATGTACTTCCTGGAACGGGTGTAAGAACACAGGCGCAGGGACACACAGACATGCACACATCCTCTTGCAGACACATGCAGATAACATCTCCATGCATGGACTCAAGCAGATGCAGGTGCACAGAGACATGCAGACAGATATGCACGCCAAGCACGGAGGACTGTGGCACCCAGGGATGTTGGCATACTGATGGCACAGGGATTTAGGATCCGTTTGGAAAGGCACACCCAGCAGTGCCGCAGTAGGTGGTCAGGGGGCCTGGCAGCTGCTGCTCTGCCCAGCACGTCCTCTTGGATGCACACATTCTGTGTGGCAGCAATATTTCCACACTTACATCTGTTTCCATTTCCTGAAGTGGAATATGAGTTAATCAAGTGCTTGGAATTACATACAGCAAATCCACAAATTTTTCTTTCTTTGCAGAAGTTGTGTGTGTTTAAACGAGCCCTTCCGATTTGAGAGCCTTGGCTAAGTTTGATGTTTCTGCTTGAAGATGGACACGTGATTTTAAGTGGCCCCTAATCCATTATCAAGACACAATCTCTTGACTCATCGCGTGGGTTACAAATCCCTAAGTGTCCCTGTCGTCCCTGCTGGTGTGTCACTTGTGATCTGAACCCCTGGGGCATCGCTGTTCTTGTCGCAGGCGGCTGTCCCACCATCCTCGCCATGTCTGGAAGTGCAGCAGAGCCCACGAGCTACCTGAGGTTTGCACTGGGCTCGAGGCGGCTCTGGTATCACAGACCCAGCCCCAGGTGCTCCTGCTGTGGCTCCTGAGCCTTGGGTGCATGTATCATGTTTGAGTCTTGATATCTCCTTCGTTCTATGGTTTTCGATTCACTAGAATTTTCCTATTTGATGACTGTATCAGTTGACTGGGAGGAAGATTTAGTAGACGGATTATGGAGGACTTCTGAATTTTAAAGAACTATTGTTAAATTTGGTTTCTTTTTCTTTCTTAAATCTTTCTTGTTTAGGTTTGTTCGGACAGTATTACCATTTTCTCAGGAATTTCAAAGAGATAAGCAGCCGAATGCACAACCCCAGTATCTGCATGGATCCAAGGTAGGCTCCGGTGTGTTCCTCTTACGAGCTGCAAGTTCACAGTGAAGCATGTTTTGAAGTGTAGTTTGATCAGTTTGGTTGCCGTGACCTAAATGTATTGCGCCGTGTATAAAATATTGTTTTTTTCTTCCATTCTATTAGCATCTTCCTGAAACGTAGCAGTAATTTAAAACAAAAACCAGCCAACCAACCCAAAAAAGCGCTCACCTAGAACTAGCATGCATATAGTGCTGGGACTGCTCTGGCCTTGAGATAGGTGTCAGGCTGGGCCTGGCCTCATTCCCGGCACAAACACGAGTGAGATTGTTGAAAGATTCCAGGTTTAAAAGCATCAAGCTGAGAAGACAAGTGGAAGAGGCTCAGGTGCGTTCCTGATACAAGGAGGCCCAGGCCAGCTGTAAGGTCTGACGCCCAGAGGGAGGAGCTGAGCTAGGAGGGTGAGCCCAGGGAGGGTCTAACATCTAGAAACAAGGATGTCAGCCTGCGCCTGGAGGGCGGAAACCCGGAGCACCTGGGTCTACCATGTGTGAGATGGGACGATGTCCACGCTGGGGGAGGCTGGGCTTATCACAAGTCTGAGTTTTTTTTTTTTTTTTTTTTTTTTGAGACGGAGTCTCGCTCTGTCCCCAGGCTGGAGTGCAGTGGCACGATCTTGGTTCACTGCAAGCTCTGCCTTCCAGGTTCACGCCATTCTCCTGCCTCAGCCTCCTGTCAGCCTCCCAAGTAGCTGGGACTACAGGCGCCCGCCGCCACGCCAGGCTAACTTTTCTTTGTATTTTTCAGTAGAAATGGGGTTTCACCGTGTTAGCCAGGATGGTCTCAATCTCCTGACCTTGTGATCCGCCCACCTCGGCCTCCCAAAGTGCTGGGATTACAGGCATGAGCCACCGCGCCCGGCCACAAGTCTGAGTATTATTAATGGCTAGTTTCTTCATGTTTCAAGCACCCCTAGGATTTAGTAAGGAAAATATAAACACTGTAGCAAAGAAGAGAGATGAAATGAGCAGACACCCCAAAAAAATAGAGCAGAGCAAATACAAGCAGGTCCCCAGCCTCACTGGAGCTGGGAAAGGAACAATGATGGTGGCAAGGGCCAGCGGGCCCCAGGATGAGGGCAGAGGACCCCGCTTCACTGTGAAGAGCGGAACCGTCCTCCCCGCTGAGCCGCGGTGTCCCCGGGCCCCATGGTGGGGCAGGCTGCCAGCACTCGTCAGTAAGTGTCCTCGCTGGTAGGAAGGAAGCGGGGACAGTACCAGGATATTATCTCCCCCATCTGCCAAATGCCTGGAGCCGGGATGGGGAGGGCCCAGGCCCTGCTGCTCGCACCCGCGCTGCAGCTGGAGGCTTTCTGAGGCACTGGCCAGATCTGAGCGGTGGGAACAGTTTCCCACTCATTCCTTTCTAACCCTCTGCTCTTCAGAGCGAGATCTTCTCACTGCAGTCCTCTGGGCGCCTTCCTTCTCCTTGCGGAGCAGTGCCTGGAACCTGGCAGGAGCACAAGCGTCTACACCTGGGAAACCTCAGACACCCGAATCAGGGCTTTGGTTTTTGGTGGACCCAAGCCTCGGCATAGGCTGCCTGTCTCTCCCGCCCCTGAAAAGAGCGAGTGTGGGCTGGGGGCGGCCTTTTTATGGCAGTCAGCATCCCTGAGCAGGGGAGACAAGTCATCTCTGACCTGTGGGCAGTGATGTGATGAAGGGATGTGAGAGGCCTCTTTGGGAAACGGGGCGCATGTGGACCAAGGGTGACTATGTAAACATTATGTCCTTGAAAATATGGTTTTTTTTTTTGTTTTTGAGATGGAGTCTCACTTTGTTGTCCAGGCTGGAGTGCAGTGGCGCAATCTCGGCTCACTGCAAGCTCCGCCTCCTGGGTTCGAGTGATTCTCCTGCCTCAGCCTCCCGAATAGCTGGGATTACAGGTGTGTGCCATCACGCCTGACTAATTTTTTGTATTTTTGGTAGAGACGGGGTTTCACCATGTTGGCCAGGCTGGTCTCCAACTCCCGACCTCAGGTGATCCGCCTGCCTCGACCTCCCACAGTGCTGGGATTACAGGCGTGAGCCACCGCACCCGGCCAATCTTTAGTGTTTTAGGGGTTATTTTTTAGCAATGCTATGATGGCAATTGAAAACAAAATACAATTCAGATCCTCCCTAGGGTGCAGATGTTTGAAGGTAGTGGGCTCTCGCCTGTTACTAAGACAAGATTAAAGGCGGGGGTGGGGGGCGGCCTTGCCTCCCTTAGGGAGAAAAATGCCAGGGCTGGGAGCCTCGCTGACACAGTGTGGGCCAGGGTCGCCAATGCCTGGGGAACATGGGACAGGCTCATTCCATCATTGCACACTCCACGTTCCCGAGGCTGTTGGCCGGTGCTGCCTCCACAGTGCCCCTCCACCGTGCCCCTCCACCGTGTCCCTCCACCCTGCCTCTGTCTTTAGCGCCTCCTAATAGCTGTGAAACTGGGAGTGGACACACAGTGTGTGTGATTCTGGATTTCGTGCGGCTGCATTGGTCCAGACAGGTACCGGGGTGCCAAGAATGCAGTGACCAGGCCTCTCTTCTATGGGTCAGGGCGGGGTGCATGCCCAGGCAGGAGGATGCCACAGCTGTTACGGGGCTGCCCCTTACTTCCCGAAGCCCTGTGGGTGGTTAAGAACTCACCTCCATTCTGCTCCACGTGGAACTCCCATGTTCTTTCTAGCAAGGACTGAAGTTGACCTTTTTTCTTTTTTTGAGATAGAGTCTCCTCTATCTCCAAGGATAGAGTGCAGGGCGTGATCTCGGCTCACTGCAACCACCACCTCCTGGGTTCAAACAGTTCTCCTGCCTCAGCCTCCCAAGTAGCTGGGATTAGAGGCGCCTGCCACCACGCCCGGCCAATTTTTTGTATTTTTTTAGTAGAGATGGGGTTTCACCATGTTGGCCAGGCTGGTCTCGAACTCCTGACCTCAGATGATCCACCCACCTTGGCCTCCCAAAGTGCTGGGATTACAGGCGTGAGCCGCTGGTAGCGCCTAGTTGAAGCTGACTTTTATGCAATAATTAGTTATACTCAAAAGGATGTTTCTTTAAAGGATTAGAATAAGTGTTCTGATGCTTCTGAAAGTAAAATATAGTGTTTTACCTTTAGAACTGAGAGAAATGTTATTTTAGAAGATAGGACCAGAAAGTTTGACAAGTAAGAGTAATTTCTGGCTGGGTGTGGTGGCTCATGCCTGGAATCCCAGCACTTTGGGAAGCCGAGGTGGGCGGATCACAAGGTCAGGAGTTTGAGACCAGCCTGACCAATGTGGTGAAGCCCCGTCTCTACTAAAATATAAAAAAAGTTAGTTGGACGTGGTGGCGTGTGCCTGTAATCCCAGTTATTCAGGAGGCTGAGGCAGGAGAATCGCTTCAGCCTGGGAGGCGGAGGTCGTGGTGAACCGAGATGGCGCCACTGCACTCCAGCCTGGGAGACAGAGCAAGACAGTGTCTCAAAANCATGTTGGCCAGGCTGGTCTCGAACTCCTGACCTCAGATGATCCACCCACCTTGGCCTCCCAAAGTGCTGGGATTACAGGCGTGAGCCGCTGGTAGCGCCTAGTTGAAGCTGACTTTTATGCAATAATTAGTTATACTCAAAAGGATGTTTCTTTAAAGGATTAGAATAAGTGTTCTGATGCTTCTGAAAGTAAAATATAGTGTTTTACCTTTAGAACTGAGAGAAATGTTATTTTAGAAGATAGGACCAGAAAGTTTGACAAGTAAGAGTAATTTCTGGCTGGGTGTGGTGGCTCATGCCTGGAATCCCAGCACTTTGGGAAGCCGAGGTGGGCGGATCACAAGGTCAGGAGTTTGAGACCAGCCTGACCAATGTGGTGAAGCCCCGTCTCTACTAAAATATAAAAAAAGTTAGTTGGACGTGGTGGCGTGTGCCTGTAATCCCAGTTATTCAGGAGGCTGAGGCAGGAGAATCGCTTCAGCCTGGGAGGCGGAGGTCGTGGTGAACCGAGATGGCGCCACTGCACTCCAGCCTGGGAGACAGAGCAAGACAGTGTCTCAAAAAAAAAAAAAAAAGAATACTTTCTTGGGTCTCTATGAACTAAAAGATGTGCTGTGAGCTTCTCTTGACTTTGAAATTTTTAATCCCTGTTTTAGGCATAACAATAAAATAAGTTTGTCACTCTCTGATAAAGAGGGAGGTGTTTGTGCATAGAGGGCACGGGGCAGAGAGTCTCCTTTCCCACCCTCCTCTGGAGAGGACAGCTGTGGAAGCAAGGGAAGCGGGCCAAGGGTAGGCAGGCGACCTGGCTGCGTGGGGCCGTGCACCTGCGGTTCTGATGGATCGACCTGGAAGGGGCCTCCTGGGGTTGCTTTCTGAGATCCCAGGATAGCACTGTGGTGACATCCTTGCTGCCCAGTGTGTCTGTGCGCCCTTCGTGGTGTTAAAGGCTCTTGACACACATTTTTATTCTCCAGGATCTTCCTCTGGGAGTGCGGGCAGGCACTGTTGCTTCCATTAAGACGCAAACATGAGCCCGCTGTTCCAGGGTGGTGGTGCAGGGTGCACGGTGGCCTTGAGTCAGCCCCACACCGCCAGAGCACCCTGCTCTCCTGTGTGCCTGGGCACCACCTCAGGGATGGCTCCAGGGAACGGGCACCTGGGGGCGTTTGCAAAGCTGATGCTCTTTTGGAGGGAAAGAAGGATTTGATGATGTGAATTTGATTTTTTTAATTCAACTATTTGCAACTGAACTTGAACCTTGCTGTTAGAGATGTCTGCCTCCATTTCAGAAACTCTGTTTGTGTCATTTTTATTACAACCTAAACCAGTATTTTTTTTTTTTTTTTTGAGACAGTCTGTCCCCCAGGCTGGAGTACAGTGGTGTGATCTTGGCTCACTGAAACCTCTGGTGATTCTTGCGCCTCAGCCTCCCGAGCAGCTGGGATTACAGGTGTGCACCACCACGCCTGGCCAATTTTTGTATTTTTAGTCGAGACAGGGTTTCACCATGTTGGCCAGACTGGTCTCGAACTCCTGACTTCAAATGATCTGCCCACCTCAGCCTCCCAAAGTGCTGGAATTAAGGCATAAGCCACTGCGGCTGGCCATAAACCACTGATTTTTTTTTTTTTTTTTTGAGACAGGATTTTGCTTTGTCACCCATGCTGGATTGCAGTGGCACAATCACAGCTCACTGAAACCTCTGCCTCCCAGGCTGGTCGCGAACTCCTGAGCTCAAGCCTCGGCCTCCCAAAGTGCTGGGAATGTGGGCGTGAACCACTGTGCCCAGCCCTAAATCAGTAATTTTCTATTAGATTATTTAGACATATACAAGTGACATTGATGTTGACCACCACCCACTCAAAGTATCCACCCAGAAAAAAGGCTGGATACTCAAAACAGATGATGTCTGAGTTTGAGTCATGTGCTTGCAGCAGACAGCCTTTGTACTCACAAGCACTCACGCGTGCCATGTGCGCTTGCTTCTGCTGCAGTATGAGGCACAGTGTATGTCTGTGTGATTATGGAATACACAGGAATCCACTCAAAAAACAGATGAGTGCTTTTTTTTATGAATAGTGAAGTAGGGCTAGTATCTTGCAGGAATAAAATTAACTTAGATGAGGGACGCATTTATGCAATGTTATCTTTTTGGTTCTTGGTCATGTCACCACTTACAGCATGCCTGCTTCTCACCAAGACACCCTTTTGAGCACATTGCTAGTATTCTTTCTCTCTCAAGTAAGGTTGTCCCCAGTTCACAGATGAAGGCTCATAGTGTCATGAAAGTTAGAGAACCCAAGTCGCACGACTGGTGAGTCCAGAGCTGGCTCTGTGTGGTGTGACCCACCTCCTCTGCTTGTCGAACGAGGCTGGAGTCTCCATCAGGCATGGGCCGCAGAGGCTGTCTTGAACCGAGCTGTGTGACTGGACGTCCAGAGTGCTTCCTCTTCTGAGCTTAAGTCTTGTACAGCACCGTGTTTGTGACGGTCCCCTTCCCCAGAGGTGGTGCCTCCTCCCACTCCCCTGAGGAGTTAAGTCACATCTGCTGTTTGTTACCCGAGCTGTGTTGTCTGTCGGATGTGTCATCTTTGGGGTGAGTTGAGTCTACTGGGAAACCGGACACTGAGACCATGTGTTCCTTGAGTGATGCCTCCTCTACCAGCCGTCATCCTGAGCCAGTCAGGGCGGGTCTGAGAATGAATTCTCTCACTTGTAACATGAGGTCATTAGCTTTCACTAATGACTTTCATGTTCTTCTTTTCAAACATTGAACCTGTTATCAACCAAAAATATTACACAGAATCCCAGCACATAAAGCCCAGGGTGCTGCTCTGAGGAGAGGATGGAAGGAGAGTGTCTGGGCTGAAGATCTGTAGATGGTTTCTTCAAGGTTGCAAGGGGCTGCAGGGCTTGGGCCTGGGACAGACACTGGGTGGGGTTTCTGTCCTTCCGTGTTATCTAATCTGGTCACTGTAGGATTTTATAATCAGTTTTGGCTCTTTGTTTTGGGGGGGGTCTCATGACCCTCTACACATCTGATGATCCACTAGAAGGACTCACAGAACTCAGTCTCACAGCTGCAGTTTATTCCAGCAAAGGGGTACAAAGCAGGATCAGTAACGGAAGCAGACAGATAGGTGGAGGCTGGAGAAAGCGGGAGTGGCTGTATTAATATAAGATAAAGTCAACTTCAGAGCAAGGAATATTGCCAGGGAGATTACATCATAATAAGAGTCAAACCACCACCAAGAAAGCATAGCAGTGCTAAATGTTGATGCATCAAACAGCAAGGCTTATATATTTGAAGGAAAGACTAACAGAAGTAAAAGGAGAAGCGAACAGTTCCACAGTTACAGTTGGGGATTTCAACACTCCTTTTAGTAACTGACAGAACAAGTAGACACAAAATCAGCAACAGTAAAAAAGAACTGAACACCACCATCAACCAACAGGATCTAACTGACATGTGTAGGATACTCTACCCCACAACAGCAGAATATATCCATTTTTCAGATTCCCATGAAACATTCACCAAGACAGACCATACCCTGGGCCATAAAACTCACCTCAACAACATTTAAAGAACTGAAATCCTATGGAGAGTGTTCTCCAACCACAATGAATTCAAACCAGAAACCAATAACAAAAAGATAACAAAAAACTCTATATGCTTGGAAATTAGCACACTTAAATAATCCTTGAATCAAAGAGGAAGTCTCAAGGGAAGTTAAAAAATACATTGAGGCTGGGTGCGGCGGCTCACGCCTGGAATCCCAGCACTTTGGGAGGCCGAGGCGGGCGGATCACAAGGTCAGGAGATGGAGACCACGGTGAAAGCCCGTCTCTACTAAAAATACAAAAAACTAGCCGGGCGCGGTAGTGGGCGCCTGTAGTCCCAGCTACTCAGGAGGCTGAGGCAGGAGAATGGCGTGAACCCGAGAGGCGGAGCTTGCAGTGAGCCGAGATCCGGCCACTGCACTCCAGCCTGGTGGACACAGCGAGACTCCGTCTCAAAAAAAAAAAAAAAAAAAAAAAAAATTGAGTGAAATGCAAATATATCAAGATTTGTGGTATACAGCTAAAGAAGTGCTGAGAGGGAGGTTTACAGCACTGAATACTCATAGTAGGGGTCTCCTGCTATCTGCACCTGTGTCCTCAGACAATCTGAGGAGTGTCCTTCTGCAGGAACCACCTTGATATGTTTGGGCTCTATGTCCCCACCCAAATATCATCCCAAATTGTAATCCCCATAACCCCCATGTGTCAAGGGAGGGACCTGGTGGGAGGTGATTGGGTCGTGGCAGTGGTTCCCTCATGATGTGACAGTGAGGGAGTTCTCATGAGATCTGATGGTTTTATAAGGGGCTCTTCCCCCTTCGCTCTCTCTTCTCATTCCTGCCACCTTGTGAAGAAGGTGCCTGCTTCCCCTTCACCTTCCGTCATGATTGAAGTTTTTTGAGGCCTCCCCAGCCATGTGGAACTATGAGTTAATTAAACCTCTTTCCTTTATAAATTACCCAGTCTCAGGTATTTCTTCATAGCAGGGTGAAAATGGACTCATACAGTACACTGGTACTGGCAGAGCGGAGCACGGCTATACAGATACCCGAAAATGTGGAAGTCACTTTGGAACTGGGTAACAGGCAGAGTTTGGAACAGTTTGGAGGGCTCCGAAGGCAGGAAGATGTGGGAAAGTTTGGAACTTTCTAGAGACTTGTTGAATGTTTGTTTGTTTGTTTTTTGAGACAGAGTCTCACCCTGCTGCCAGGACTGGAGTGCCGTGGTGCAATCTTGGCTCACTGTGACCTCTGCCTCCCGAGTTCAAATAATTCTCCTGCCTCAGCCTCCCGAGTAGTGGGATTACAGGCACCCACCACCATTCCCAGCTAATTTTTTTGGATTTTTAGTAGAGATGGGGTTTCACCATGTTGGCCAGGCTGGTCTCAAACTCCTGACATCATGATCCACCCACCTCAGCCTCCCAAAGTGCTGGGATTACAGGGGTGAACCACCACACCCAGTCTGTTGAACGGTTTTGACCAAAATGCTAATGGTGCTATGGACAATAAAATCCAGGCTAAGGTGGTCTCGGAGTTGAGGAACTTGTTGGGAACTGGAGCGAAGGTCACTTTTACTGTACTTTAGCAAAGAAACTCGCCGCATTTTGCCCCGCCCTGGAGATCTGTGGTACATTGAACTTGAGAAAGATCTGAAATTGGAGTTTATGTTTAAAAGGGAAGCACAGTATAAAAGTTTGGAAAATTTGCAGCCTGATGATGTGATAGAAAAGAAACCCCCATTTTCTGGGGAGGAATTCAAGCTGGCTGCAGAAATTTTGAATGTCAATCACCAAGACAATGGGGAAAATGTTTTCAGGACATGTACGAGGCAGCCCCTTCTATCACAAACCCAGAGGCCTAGGAGGGAAAAATGATTTCCTGGGTTGGGCCCAGGGCTCGCCCTGCCCCTGCCACCCTTCCCCACTTTGCGCAGCTTCAGGACTTGGCGCCCTGCATCTCAGTCGCCAAAAGGGGTCAACGTACGGCTCAGGCTGTTGCCTCAGAGGGTGCAAGCCCCAAGCCTTAGTGGCTTCCATGTGGTGTTGGACCACCTAAATTTCAAAGGGTATGTGGAAATGCCCGAATATCCAGGCAGAAGTTTGCTGCGGGGGTGGAGCCATCATGGAGAACCTCTGCTAGGGCAGTGAAGAAGGGAAATAGGGGGTTGGAGCCCCACATGCAGAGTCCCCACTGGAACACTGCCTAGTGGAGCTGTAAAAAGAGGGCCATCCTCCAGTCAGCTTGCACTGTGTACCTGGAAAAGCCACAGATACTCAATGCCAGCCTGTGAAAACAGCCGGGGGGGGGACTGTACCCTGCAAAGCCACAGGGTGGAGCTGCCCAAGACCGTGGGAGCCCACCTCTTGCATCAGTGTGACCTGGATGTGAGACACAGAATCAATGGAGGTTATTTCAAAGCTTTAAGATTTAATGAGGCCGGGCGCGGTGGCTCAAGCCTGTAATCCCAGCACTTTGGGAGGCCGAGACGGGCGGATCACGAGGTCAGGAGATCGAGACCATCCTGGCTAACACGGTGAAACCCCGTCTCTACTAAAAAATACAAAAAAACTAGCTGGGCGAGGTGGCGGGCGCCTGTAGTCCCAGCTACTCGGGAGGCTGAGGCAGGAGAATGGCGGGAACCCGGGAGGCGGAGCTTGCAGTGAGCTGAGATCCGGCCACTGCACTCCAGCCTGGGCGGCAGAGCAAGACTCCATCTCAGGAAAAAAAAAAAAAGATTTAATGACTGCCCCACTGGACTTTGGACTTGCATGGGGCCTATAGCCCCTTTGTTTTGACCAATTTCTCCAATGCCTATACCCCTATTGTATCTAGGAAGTAACTACCTTTTTTTTTTTTATTATACAGGCGGAAGGGACTTGACTTGTCTCAGATGAGACTTTGGACTTGGATTTTTGAGTTAATGCTGGAATGAGTTAAGACTTTGGGAGACTGTGGGGAAGGCATGATTGTATTTTGAAATGTGAGGACCCGTGAGATTTGGGAGGGGCCAGAGGCAGAATGATAAGGTTTGGCTGTGTCCCCACCCAAATCTCCTCTCCAGTTGTCATCCCCACTATCCTCACATGTCAAGGGCGGGACCTGGTGGGAGCTGATTGGCTCATGGGGGCAGTTTTCCGCCTGCTGCTCTTGTGATAGTGAGTGAGTTCTCACCAGATCTGATGGTTTTATAAGAGGCTTCACATTTTGTTCTCTCTTCTATCTCCTGCCTTCTTGTGAAGAAGGTGCTTGCTTCCCCTTTACCTTGTGCATGACTAAGTTTCCTGAGGCCTCCCCAGCCATGTGGAACTGTGAGTCAGTTAAACCTGCTTTTTTAAAAAATAAATTATGCAGTCTTGGGTATTTCTCTATAGCATTGTGAAAATGGACTAATACACACCCTAACTACCTTCCTCCCCCTCCTACCCCACAGGGGTCTCTCCCAGCTCCAGGGGTGCCCTGTGCATCCTGAGAAGGCAGCTCCCCCGGCCCCTTCAGGGTCCGACCTTGGGCGTCCTGCTGGGAGACTGGGAGGCAGGGGGACTCCAAATTGGCAATTCAACAAATGTTGCAACACATGGTTTTGTTTTCTTTTTCTATTTTAGCAGGTTCTTTTTGGTGGCAGGCTGAGTGGGTTTTATAATTGTACCAGTTAAGGGCAGTAGATTTTACAAGTCAGCACACTCGGACCCCTTCACCTGAGCCTGTGTGTGTTGAGTGATCTTCTCATGCAATTCTTCATCTGCACATGTGTGCAGAGGCCATGCTGAGAGCTCTGTGCCCTGTTTTCCAGGCTTTGAACTTGGCCTACTCCAGCATTTACGGCAGCTACCGGAACTTCGTGGGACCTCCACACTTTCAAGTCATCTGCCGGCTCCTCGGCTACCAGGGTATCGCCGTGGTCATGGAGGAGCTGCTGAAGGTCGTCAAGAGCCTGGTGAGTGTTCCCTGGACACGCTTCCTTCTCACAGCCTGAATTCCCTGGGGCACCCAAGCCAGAGGGTCTTCTCTGCCTGGACTGTGATCCTCCAACAGCTGGATTCATTCAATTACTTGAATGAATGAATTGAATGAATCACTGAATTACTATTCAATTCAAACACTTCTGACCATATATAATTTGATACCTCCCTCATCTTTTCAAACTTAAAAGAATGGGTCCAGGTTATTTTAACGGATACATCGAGTTTTTATTTGTATGTATAGAGATGGGGTCTTGCTATGTTGCCCAGGCTGGCCTTGAACTCCTGGGCTCCAGAGATCTGCCCATCTTGGCCTCCCAAAGTGCTGGAATTACAGGTGTGAGCCACCTTGGTCAGCCTGGATTTAGTTTTCTATACATAACTTACTTTTTTTACTTTTCATCCTTTTATTATTTTAACAATCTTCTGTGACTGAGACCACGTAAGAGTTTGGTCACTTGGCGCAGCCATTACCCCGTGACCCAAACAGGTCCTTCCAGGACCCGCCGGGGACTCCGCCAAAACATGTGGCAGCTTGGAGGGTGTCAGGATTGCGGACCTCACCACAGCTGAGCCTGGGGCCGCACGCAGGAGCACAGATGGCGTCCTGGGGGACCCTGGAGCTGGCAGTGCTCACCATGCTGGGGTGCATCCCTGTAGGAGGCCCCTGGCAACAAAGCTCTGCTCTCACTGCAGCACCGCGGGACCACTTTCCTCTTGAAAGGGGAGTCCGGTTTCGGAACATGAATCCAGCCACGGGAAGCCACCTGGGGACGGCTGCTCTCTCTCCACGGGTGGGCTTCTTTCCCCTGCCAGGTGATCCTGCAGCCTCCTCGTTACCAAGCTCTTTGCTAACAGACTTGTTTCAGGGCGTGTGCTGGCCACAGGCATTAGCAGAGTGGAGTGGAGTGACTGACGCAGCCTGTCTTGTCCCCCCGCAGCTGCAAGGCACAATCCTGCAGTACGTGAAGACACTGATGGAGGTGATGCCCAAAATCTGCCGCCTGCCACGGCACGAGTACGGCTCTCCCGGTGAGTGTGGGCACCTCTGGGCGTGTGCAGCTCACAGCGCTGTCTGTGGAGAGGTCAGAAAGGAATTCAAGTCAGAAATTCTGGGGAAGGATTAGATTTGCCATGTGGGAGGATGCAGTAGACAGACAAATGCACCTTACAACCAGGAAGAGGTGTGTTGGGTCACTGTCTGCAGGCGAGGAAGCTGAGGGGCCTGGGAGGTCAGCCTGCAAGACTTGAGACGACAGAGCCCTGAACACCACGCTCTTCCGTGCCCCTACGAAAGAACCGCCGGCCCGATGAGGCGAGAGAGCCGACTGCTGGGTCCTGCTGCCCTGCTGGGCTTGTAGGGCCTTGAGGCTCAGAGACAGGCCCACCAAGGTGGTGCAAGGCCTGCCCCTGCCCCCATCCATCTGCAGGTCCAGCTGCGGGGCCCTCAGGCAGGTGTGCTCTTAGGGACGGGCCACATGACTTGCTGTGAGCTGGTTTGGGGCTATGCAGTTAAATAGCTTTAGTGATCTCAAAAAGCATTGTCTTATGATAAAACAGGGACCTTTGTTTGTCACGTAACAAAACTGCTTTTAGTCTCTTACCTGGCAGAGTTTTCTTGAAAGCTGGACAGCTGAACACTAGCCTTGTGTCGTAAAGTGACTGGAGCCTGCACATGGGTGACCGACAAGGCACTGTCCTGATGGGCAGTCAGCCAGCGTGGCTGAGCTCTTGAACACGTGCCCAGGACTTTTTGCTTTTTGGCACCTCCCCAGGGCTGTTGCTGGTGTTTGAGGAGACCATAAGGTCCCCTTCAGCCACCATGGGGAAGTAGCCGTCGGCACGGCCCTGGCTCAAGAGAATCTGATTTCAGTTTATTGTCAGAAAGTAGATGAGGAACGCTGGGGTGATGAAACCAATGCTTATGTCGTGACTAGAGATGGAAATTTCAGATGTTGAGGAGGGAGCCGTTTCCCAGGGTGGCACAGGGAAACCTTGTCAGAGATGACACAGGTGCAGGAGTGTCCCTGCCCCCACCAAGTGGGGCTGAGTCCCCACAGCGGTGCCGAGAGCTGGGAGGAGCGGGGGCAGGGGCTGCGGCTGTAAGGCAGGAGGGGCCGTGTCCGGCTGCTGGTCCTTGGGGAAGGGGCAGTCGGGCAAGACATGCTGGGACAAGGGTTCATGGTCTGCTGAGCCTCCTGCTTGGCTCTTCCCAGGGTAGTTTCGGCCCCTCCTGATGCCACATTCATTGTGCAGTCAGCTGCCGGTTTCTGTCTGGGCTGGAGTCGAAGCTATCGATTGGCTGGGGGAACGTTGGCCTTCTGTCCTGTATTTGCACCTTGCGTCTTTTTGTGCCTTATTCTGTGGTCTGGGATGCTGCTGAGATGCCTGCCTTGCTCCCGAGCTGGCATGGTGCTCGGCCTCCCGTTGGGTG
Source organism: Rhinopithecus bieti (assembly GCF_001698545.2). Lineage (NCBI taxonomy): Eukaryota > Metazoa > Chordata > Mammalia > Primates > Cercopithecidae > Rhinopithecus > Rhinopithecus bieti. Next base: position 179,058 of record NW_016820813.1, on the reverse strand, counting down.
TGCTGTTAGTTAGCTGCAGGCTTCCTAGATGCCCTTTCTCAGATGAGGTACGGCCCCTTCCATGCCTCTGAAGAGAGATTGCATTTTGTCAAATACCTTGTCCGCCCCCACTGGGGATGATGGTGCAGCCTTTATTCTTGTCATGTGGTGACGTTCCTATCATCATAGCCTTCCCTAAAGATACGGGGTTGAGTGGGAAAGAGGCCTCACAGCCGAGGCCCAGGGCCACGTGGTGTGTGGAGAACGTGCCCAGGTGGTGAACAAACCACCACTGCAGGGAAGATGCTGGGGATGGGACGTTGTGGCCATCCTCATAGCCAGGCTTGGTGGCGGTGTCAGAATGGCAGGTACTCCCGGCTGTGGCTCCCGGCTGCTAGGGCCCGGCCCCTCCAGTCCCCCAACCCCACCTCACTCCTGCACCGTAGGCATCCTGGAGTTCTTCCACCACCAGCTGAAGGACATCGTGGAGTACGCAGAGCTGAAGACGGTGTGCTTCCAGAACCTGCGGGAGGTGGGGAACGCCGTCCTCTTCTGCCTGCTTATCGAGCAGAGCCTGGTGAGTGCCCGGCCCGGCCTACCCCACCGCCCACGGGGAGGGCTTTCTTTTGTGGGTTCTTTAGTGGGGGTGTGGCAGCAGCAGTGCGGAAACATTTTTTCTCGTGACTATTGTTGAGACTTGAGTTTGAATTTGTTCCCTTCAATTGAAAAACAAAAATGGGCCGGGCGCGGTGGCTCAAGCCTGTAATCCCAGCACTTTGGGAGGCCGAGACGTGCGGATCACAAGGTCAGGAGATCGAGACCATCCTGGCTAACGTGGTGAAACCCCGTCTCTACTAAAAAATACAAAAAACTAGCCGGGCGAGGTGGCGGCGCCTGTAGTCCCAGCTACTCGGGAGGCTGAGGCAGGAGAATGGCGGGAACCCGGGAGGCGGAGCTTGCAGTGAGCTGAGATCCGGCCACTGCACTCCAGTCTGGGCGACAGAGCGAGACTCCGTCTCAAAAAAAAAAAGAAAAAAGAAAAAAATGTACTGTAGTTCATTGTCTCAAGAATGTTTTTCTGTGTTAACATCATAAAACTTTTATTATGCAATGTTTTCAACACCTAAATGAACGTATTTGGTGAGCCTGTAAGGTATAAAGAGCATTGCTGCCCAGGAGGATCTCTGCGTGCCTGGGCTGCTGAGCAGTTGAAGTGTGGCTCAGTGTGACTGAGAAACTGAGTGCTAAATGTTACTGAATTATAACTGATTTAAATCTAAATGGCTACACGTGCCCCATGGTGGAGAGCACGAGAGGCCACCCCCTCTTAGGACGTGGCACAGTGGATGCTCATGTTTCCGACGGGCCGCCTTTTTGTGTGCCGTCTGGCTGTCCCTCTGTCCTGTGCATCACAGCAGCTCAGTTTATAACCTCCTGGACTGGGAAAGCCAGTGGGAAATGGAATCTCACGTGGCCCTCTCCTGCCTTCCCTCGTGACTGACGAGGTGGGCAGCTCCGTTCGCTGCTTCTTGTTTCTTTTCCTGTTAAATGCCCCGTTGGGTTCTTTTGCCTACTTTTCTACAGCTTGTTCCATGTAGATCCTTTACGTGCTGCACATATTGTAAATCTCCCATGTGTGCTTACCTTTTCACTCTGACAGTGGTGATTTTTGATAAATGCTCTTAATTTGGATGTAGCCCTTTTTTTTTTTAATGATTAGCACTTTTTGTTTTCTTTTTTTTTTTTTTTTTTTTTTTTAAAGATGTTTTCCCTGTCTTGGGGTCATGAAGACATTCCTTCACATTCTCATCTAGAGATTTTAAGCTTTGCCTTCTGCATGGAAGTTTGCGATCCTTCTGGAGTTGGTCTTTGTGTATAATGTGAGAGGCAGAGGAAGCTTCTTTCTCTCTCTGTGGAGACCCGGCTGTCCCTCCTCTAGTGGCTGAAGGGCTCCTCCTCCCATTGCTGACTAGTGGTGTCCCCTGCCGTCTGCCAGCTTTTCATGGGGACACCGGCCTGTCTCCTGGCTTTCTGCTGCATCCTGCCGGTGCGGACATCTGTCTCCCGCCGGTCCAGGCGTCTGTCTCCCGCCAGTGCAGATGTCTGTCTCCAGCCGGTGCAGGCGTCTGTCTCCTGCCGGTGCAGGCGTCTGTCTCCCGCCGGTCCAGGCGTCTGTCACCTGCTAGTGCAGACATCTGTCTCCAGCCAGTGCAGGCGTCTGTCTCCACCGGTCCAGGCGTCTGTCTCCCGCCGGTCCAGGCGTCTGTCTCCCGCCGGTCCAGGCGTCTGTCACCTGCCAGTGCAGACATCTGTCTCCAGCCAGTGCAGGCGTCTGTCTCCCGCCGGTGCGGACATCTGTCTCCCGCCGGTGCAGGCGTCTGTCTCCCGCCAGTGCAGATGTCTGTCTCCAACCGGTGCAGGCGTCTCCCGCCGGTCCAGGCGTCTGTCTCCCGCCAGTGCAGACCTCTGTCTCCAGCCGGTGCAGGCGTCTGTCTCCCGCCGGTCCAGGCGTCTGTCTCCCGCCGGTCCAGGCGTCTGTCTCCCGCCGGTCCAGGCGTCTGTCACCTGCTAGTGCAGACATCTGTCTCCAGCCAGTGCAGGCGTCTGTCTCCCGCCGGTGCAGGCGTCTGTCTCCCGCCGGTCCAGGCGTCTGTCTCCCGCCAGTGCAGACCTCTGTCTCCAGCCGGTGCAGGCGTCTGTCTCCCGCCGGTCCAGGCGTCTGTCTCCCGCCAGTGCAGACCTCTGTCTCCAGCCGGTGCGGGCGTCTGTCTCCCGCCAGTCCAGGCGTCTGTCTCCCGCCGGTCCAGGCGTCTGTCTCCCGCCAGTGCAGACCTCTGTCTCCAGCCGGTGCGGGCGTCTGTCTCCCGCCAGTCCAGGCGTCTGTCACCTGCCAGTGCAGACATCTGTCTCCAGCCGGTCCAGGCGTCTGTCTCCCACCGGTCCAGGCGTCTGTCTCCCGCCGGTCCAGGCGTCTGTCTCCCGCCGGTCCAGGCGTCTGTCACCTGCTAGTGCAGACATCTGTCTCCAGCCAGTGCAGGTGTCTGTCTCCCACCGGTCCAGGCGTCTGTCTCCCGCCGGTCCAGGCGTCTGTCCCCCGCCGGTCCAGGCGTCTGTCACCTGCTAGTGCAGACATCTGTCTCCAGCCAGTGCAGGCGTCTGTCTCCCACCGGTCCAGGCGTCTGTCTCCCGCCGGTCCAGGCGTCTGTCTCCCGCCGGTCCAGGCGTCTGTCACCTGCTAGTGCAGACATCTGTCTCCAGCCAGTGCAGGCGTCTGTCTCCCACCGGTCCAGGCGTCTGTCTCCCGCCGGTCCAGGCGTCTGTCTCCCGCCGGTCCAGGCGTCTGTCACCTGCTAGTGCAGACATCTGTCTCCAGCCAGTGCAGGCGTCTGTCTCCCACCGGTCCAGGCGTCTGTCTCCCGCCGGTCCAGGCGTCTGTCTCCCGCCGGTCCAGGCGTCTGTCTCCCGCCGGTCCAGGCGTCTGTCTCCCGCCGGTCCAGGCGTCTGTCACCTGCTAGTGCAGACATCTGTCTCCAGCCAGTGCAGGTGTCTGTCTCCCACCGGTCCAGGCGTCTGTCTCCCGCCGGTCCAGGCGTCTGTCTCCCGCCGGTCCAGGCGTCTGTCTCCCGCCGGTGCAGACCTCTGTCTCCAGCCGGTGCAGGCGTCTGTCTCCCGCCGGTCCAGGCGTCTGTCTCCCGCCAGTGCAGACATCTGTCTCCAGCCAGTGCAGGCGTCTGTCTCCCACCGGTCCAGGCGTCTGTCTCCCGCCAGTGCAGACATCTGTCTCCAGCCAGTGCAGGCGTCTGTCTCCCGCCGGTGCAGACATCTGTCTCCAACTGGTGCAGGCATCTGTCTCTGGCGTCATAGCATGTCTTGCTCATCATTGCCCTAACATGACTCTTGATTCCCGACGTGGCATGTTTCCTACCTTGCTCCTCCTCTTCAGCATGTTCCCTCCTCAGGGCTCTTTGCTCTGCCCTGTTTTGGGATTGGTTTGCCACATGCCCTGGCAAAGCGTTTTGGCTTGTGCATGGGAACGGCACTGCATCTGCAGAGCAGCCTGGGGAGGCCTTTCCTATGTTGTTTCCCAAAGTAGTCTCTTGTCTTCAGGTCTCTGGTAGCTTTGCAAAGGCAGAGTTGTGTTTAGGAAGAACAGGGATAGGGTGGCCTGTACACAGCTCAGGGCATTGCTGTCAGACTGCCAGGCCTCTGGGGACTGAGCCTCTGGACCAGCCGCCTCACACCAGCCTGTGCAGTGAAAGAGGATGTGTTGGCTCACATGCCAGGGGAGTCCCAGGTCAGGCATGACATGCCTGGGAGCTGACAGCCTCCATCAGACCCGCATCTTCGGCTCTCCCCATCCCTGCACTCCTAGGCAGACCCGTTCCAGGTGGTTTCAAAGAGGGACTGTAGCAGCCCCAGGCCATCACTGTCCTGGCCACCCACAGGCTCGGCGGGGACCCCAAGTAGCATCCCCCCATGCTCCACTCCCCACTGTGTGAGGGGCACAAGATGGAGAACCCACCAGCGTCTCAGGCCAGCAAGGAGCCAGTGTCCAGGGTGGCCTTGCTTTAAGGGTATGTTCCCCAAATAATTGTGAATTGTTAAAAGCCAGATATGTCAGGAAGCATCTCTTTAACTATAATCTCTCTCTATGAATTTTAAATATTTAATGTGGGAATATTCCATTCATGGGCGACTTTTCCTGAACTTACAGCATAAGGCTGTATCTTAGTCCGTTCTGCTATCTTAGTCTGCTTAGTCCGTTTTGTGTTGCTGTAGCAGTGCCTGAGACTGAGTAATTTACAAAGAAAAGGAGTTTATTTGGCTCATGACTCTAGAGGCTGGGAAGTCCAAGATCAGGCAGCCCATCTGTCAGGGTCTCATGCTGCTTCAGCTCCTGGGGAACACAGAAGGGGACGTGGGTGTTGCAGAGAGAACAGACATGAGAGGCAGCCTTGCTTACAACAACTGCTCTCACAGGAACTCATCCATTCCCACAAAAACTAATCCAATTGTGGGAGATCTGACCCAATCTTGTAAGAAATCCATCACCTCTCAAACAGACCACCTTCCAACACTGCTACATTGGCACTTAAATTTCACCATGAGTTTTGGCAGGGACAAACCACATCCAAACCATAGCCTCTCTATGTATGAATCCTCATAGCCAAGCCTGAGGATTCCTGTCTCGTCATTGGCCTCAGGTCGGGGAGGTGAGACCCGAGCTTTCCAAATGGGAGGCAGCCGTGTGGAATCGATTTAGATAGTGTCAGGGACCCCTTAGGACTGCTTTCTCTTGTGTCCAGCTGCCCTTTTTGGAAATAAGATGAAGTGTCAAAAGCTTTTCTTTACATCAACATTTCTTTTTTTTTTTTTTTTTTTTTTTTTAAAGATTGGAGTTTCGCTCTCGTTGCTTAGGCTGGAGTGCAGTGGCACAATCTTGACTCACCACAGCCTCTACCTCTTGGGTTCAAGTGATTCTCCTGCCTTAGTCTCCCGAGTAGCTGGGATTACAGTCATGCGCCACCACGGGCCCAGCTAATTTTGTATTTTTAGTAGAGACAGATTTTCTTCATGTTGATCAGGCTGGTGATCTGCCCGCCTCACAGAGTGCCCATGAGTTGGTAATTGTAGTGGGGATGGGAGTTGGTTGTAGAGGAAACAGTGCCGTGAGTGGCATAACGTAGTGGGTGATGGGGGTCGGGTGTAGGGGAAACGAGTGGATGTGAGTTGGTAACTGTAGTGGGTGATGGGGGTTGGGTGTAGGGGAAACAGAGTGGCCGTGAGTTGGTAACTCCCGACCTCAGGTGATCCGCATGCCTTGGCCTCCCAAAGTGCTGGGATTACAGGCATGAGCCACCGCGCCCGGCCTGACATTCTTTACATACACAAACTCTTGTGGTTCTGTAATTATTTATGTCTATCCCAGAACTCATGGACATAAATAATTATAGAACCACAAGAGTTTGAAGCAGGCAGGATGCAATTTCCTGGGACAATCTCTTAGCTTAAAGGCACCGTTTCTGTGCATTGCCATGGCAACAGTTGTCCCTCTGTTGGCTTCTGGATGGAGTGTGAAGCTGCATTAGAAACTTAGGGAAAGAGAAGCAGAGCAGATGGCGTCTGGCCAGCGTCTGGCACTGGATTGATGTTGATGAGTACAGAAAAGTCTGCTTTTCTTCCTCTTGGTCTTAGTTTTGCCATCATCTCTGGGAGTTCCTCAGAAGTTAAAATCTCATTGTCAGTATTTCTTGATTTTCCAATAGCTGTTTCTTTGTTTAATCATTTATTTTACTCCCGTGGAGCTCTAAGATTTCCGCATGGCTGTAGAGTAGGAGGCACTGAAGGGCTCACCATCTTCTGCCTGTGCCGTGGGGTGGTGAACGCACTGTGGTCTGAACAGGCCCTTCCTGCTGGCCTGAGAGCCCTCACCTCTAAAGATGAACAGCAGTTGCTCTATTTTTGACCATCTTTGGGTTCATGGTGGATTTGGGGGGATCTGCTGTCCTCATGATCCTGGAGGTACATTTTCTCTCTATATATGCGTTATTCTGGAGAATGGACCTTGTGTGGTTTTGATTACCCCTGTAAAGGAGTTTGTGACCTGAAAGTAGGCTCAGCGTGATGGCCCAGAACTTTGCTTTGGGCTCTGTGGGGAATGAGTGGATGTGGACACCAGGACGGGCCTCCCCTACTCCTTCCATCTCCTGTGTTGTTTGGAGAAGACACCCTTCCTTCTGTCAGTGTGATGGCATCTTGTCATAAACTGTGGTTCTTAAGAGACTGGTGGCAAATTAGCAGGGAAGGATGGGGTGAGAACTATTAGACTGGTACATCCTGGAAAACAGAGCACACATTCAACATTGGGTCTTACATGTGTCTACATCTACATTAATTAAATGCAACTAAAATTAAAATTCAGTTCCTTGGCCGGGTGCGGTGGCTCAAGCCTGTAATCCCAGCACTTTGGGAGGCCGAGACGGGCGGATCACGAGGTCAGGAGATCGAGACCATCCTGGCTAACATGGTGAAACCCCATCTCTACTAAAAAATACAAAAAAACTAGCCGGGCGACGTGGCGGCGCCTGTAGTCCCAGCTACTCGGGAGGCTGAGGCAGGAGAATGGCGTGAACCTGGGAGGCGGAGCTTGCAGTGAGCTGAGATCCGGCCCCTGCACTCCAGCCTGGGTGACAGAACCAGACTCCGTCTCAAAAAAAAAAAAAAAAAAAAAAAAAAAAAAAAAAATTGCATTCCCTAAAGGCCCAAAGCCACATTCCAAGTACTTAATAGGCACGCGTGGCTGGCGGCTGCCGGAATGGGTAGGACAGACATGAGCATTTCCATCATCCCAGAGAAATCGCTTGACAGGCTACTTAATGTTATGCTAAAAGGCAAAGAGGTTCTTTGTTTTCAGCACCAGATCTCTCTCTGTGGCAAGATACCCTTCCTAGCGTGACCTTCTTTTTCTCTGTTCCAGTCTTTAGAAGAAGTGTGTGACTTGCTGCACGCGGCTCCCTTCCAGAACATCTTGCCACGAGTCCATGTGAAAGGTGAGCCTGCTGACCCCACCCGGGAGTCCAGACTGCCCTCTGTCGGGATGGTGCCCGCTCTGCAGCCGGAGAGCCTAACGGCCAGTGCAGATTGTAGGTTTGGTGCCTGTTCAGTCATACCCAGGGGTAATGAGGGGTGTACAGAACCTAGTTAAATGAAGATTGAGAAATAGAGCTGCAATGATATGATGTCTTAGAATTGCTTCCAAATATTAATAGCATGGGAGCAGGGGAGTTGGGTGTAGAAGACAGAGTGGCCGTGAGTTGGTAATTGTAGTGGGTGATGGGGGTTGGGTGTAGAGGAAAGAGTGGCCGTGATCTGGTAGTTGTAGTGGGTGATGGGGGTTGGGTGTAGAGGAAACAGAGTGGCCGTGACTTGGTAATTGTAGTGGGTGATGGGCACAGAGGCTCATTGTGCCCTTTTCTGCTTTCGGTTACATTTGGAATAGTCAATAAATGAAAAGTGAATATTGAGCAAAAAATCAGTCCTGCTAGTTTGAATTAAAATATTAAATGAGCCAGTTCTGTAAAATAATTTCCAAAGAGGATCTGTATCCATGTTAACTTTAAAATCTTTTGTTTTTTAAACAAATTTAAACCTTTGCAATTACCGTTTCATACAAAGGAGCAGAATAAAGTAAAGTATTTTTTTCTACTGCAGAGGGGGAGAGACTTGATGCCAAAATGAAAAGACTGGAATCCAAGTATGCTCCGCTGCATCTTGTCCCACTGATCGAAAGACTGGGGACCCCTCAGGTAACGTGTGCCGTGATGGCTGAGGCTGTTGCAAGCTGGGCATCCATGCCAGGCCAGGTGGCCCAGTTGGGAGCCAGACTGGAAGGCATCGTGAAGTCCAGTGGCCGCTCAGGCCTCAGTGTTGCAAGTGGGACGCGTACCTGGACTGCTTCCCGGGGTGGTGGGGGGTTCAGATGAGCTAACGCCTGGAAAGGGCTTAGCACATCAGCTGGCACGTAAGACTCACACAGAAGACGTCACTTTCACTGTCCAGCCCTTCATGAAGAAGGCTTTCCCATAGGTGTTATTAGGCCACGAGGCAAGGTGTCAGGATAGAGTTCTACAATGATCCAGCTGCGTATGCTAAGTCAGGGCGTCTCAGCCATTTTGGACCAGATAACTCTATGATGGGGACTTGGGCACCCTCCTATGCATTGCAGGATGTTTGGCAGCACCCCTGGCTTCCACACTAGAGGCCAGTAGACCCAAAACATTTTCCCAAGGCTGGGTGCCGTGGTTCATTCCTGTCTTCCCAGCACTTTGGGAGGCCAAGACAGGAGTTCAAGACCAGCCTGGGCAATGTGGTGAAACTCCGTCTCTACAAAAAGTACAAATATTATCCAGGTGTGGTGGCATACGCCTGGTCGCTTGAGCCGGAGAAGTCAAGGCTGCAGTGAGCTGTGGTTGTGCCACTGCACTCCAACCTAGGCAGCAGAGCAAGACCCTGTCTCAAAAGAAAAAAGATAGGATATGGAGTAGCTGGATGCCTGGAGGCCCACAGCATTCCACTGCTTGTCCTTTCTGCAGCAAATTGCCATTGCGAGAGAGGGGGACCTGCTGACAAAGGAGCGCCTCTGCTGTGGCCTGTCCATGTTTGAGGTCATCCTGACACGGATCCGGAGCTTTCTGGACGACCCCATCTGGCGCGGGCCTCTGCCCAGCAATGGGGTCATGCATGTTGACGAGTGTGTGGAGTTTCACAGACTGTGGAGTGCCATGCAGTTTGTCTACTGCATTCCTGTGGGGACACACGAGTTCACAGTCGAGTAAGTGTGTGCTCAGAGCAGGACAAAGCCCCAGGGGAGGGGAGGGGCTTAGGGCAGGGTCCGGGTGTTAGGCTAACAAGCGGCCAGCCGTGCTCAGGAAGTGGACCAGAAACTCACTGAGCTGCTTTGAAGCCTCCTATAATGGGAATTCTTACTTGATGCCAAGGAGCTGGCTCAGGACTTGAGTATTCAGGGAGTCTCTGAACCCACGGCAAGTGTATGCACGCCGGACATTCATTTTTCTAGGTGGGAGGTCTGTAAAGTCATTCATCACAGAGGGGATATGATCTAAAAAGGCTTAGGAAGCAGCGCAGCAGAAGAGCCCGAAACAGGTATCTACCAAAACCAGGGAGCAGCCCCTGCTGCCCGGCACTCTCTTCCTGGCTGTGGAAGGTGACTGTGTGCGCACAGACAGTAATAGGAATGCAGATGACTTGGTCACTGACATCTGGAGACAGACTCAGAAAAGACTTGGTAACGGATCACTCATCTCCCATTGTTTCTGCTGCTTGTTCTAGGCAGTGCTTCGGTGACGGGCTACACTGGGCCGGCTGTATGATCATCGTGCTGCTTGGGCAGCAGCGGCGTTTTGCTGTGTTGGATTTCTGCTACCATCTCCTGAAAGTCCAGAAACATGATGGCAAAGATGAGATTATTAAAAATGTGGTATGTGGATGAAAATCTCCCACCATCTGGGGACCTTTTGCAAAGCGTACTTTCTCTGTGTTGTAAGTTCTTGTTTCTGGGAATGGTTTTCATCCTAAGTACATAAGGCGCCACCAACAGAAACTTCCTTTCCGTTCCCAAAATGAATCTAAATATAATTGGCCAGTAAAGCAGTCTGGCAGAGAAAATACTCATTGTTCCATTTTCCTTCTCAAGGTACTTAGATTTACTTCCAGTCTTACAAAATCTGCATTGTCAGAATATTGGCAGCTATTCCAGTCTTCGGGCTCCCTAGAAGTCAAAGTGTGCTTTCTTGGCTGCTTTTAAAGTCCTTTTGTCTCTGTCACTTTATGGATTTCTCATAGTTGAATTCTGGAAAATACTCAGCCATTATCTTTTGAAATATTTTAGCCTCCCTTCCATTCTCCCTGTTCTTGCCATTCACGATTTCAGTTAGACGTATGTTAGACCTTCTCATTCTGTTCTCCACATTCCTCTGTTGTATTAGTTTTTTTTTTTCTTTTTTTTTTTTTTGAGACAGAGTTTCACTCTTGTTGCCCAGGCTGGAGTGCAACGGCACAATCTCGGCTCACTGCAACCTCCGCCTCCTGGGTTCAAGCGATTCTCCTGCCTCAGCCTCCTGAGTAGCTGGGATGACAGGTGCCCACCACCATGCCCTGCTAATTTTTGTATTTTTAGTAGAGACAGGGTTTCACCATGTTGGCCAAGCTGATCTCAAACTCCTGACATGAAGTGATCCGCCTGCCTCCCAAAGTGCTGGGATTACAGGCGTGAGCCCCCGCACCCGGCCATGTTGTATTAGTTTTCTATTGCTTCCGTAACAACAGATCACCACAGGCTTGGCAGTTTAACCACCACTGATTATCTCATAGTTCTCTAAGTCAGATGCCTGGGTTCAGCCAGGCCTGGCTGGGTCCTCTGCTCAATCTTATGAAGCCAGTGTCTGAGATGCTGTGTTCAGCCTGGAGGCCTTCAGGCTTATGCACAGTTGGCTGAATTATTCCTTGCAGCTCTAGGACTGGGTCCCCCTTCCTTCTCATGCTTTCCAAGTGACCCCCTCCAGCAGTGGTGGGTTGGGCAGTCTCAGCCTCTAGTCTTCTGCCACGTCTCTCCTGCCTCCAGCCAGAGAACATTCCCTGATCATGATTATACTGAGCCCACTGGACACCCCAGATACTCTCCCTGTCCTGTCCTACAGTCCACAGTCTTAGCCACACCTGCCCAGGCCACGTGGGGTGGAGGCAATGCAGTCACAGGCTCCAGGTCATGGGCCTCTCTCAGGGGCCATTTTACCTCCAACTCCTCCATTTCCGGGACTCCCAGAGCTGTATCCAGAGTACTGTCTTCACGTGTCTTAGTTAACTCGTTTACTTCAGCTCTAATGTGCTGAGCTTTTACTCTGAAAAAATTATTAGTTCACTTTTTAAAGTTCAGTTAGGTTCTTCTTCAAATCTTCTTGGTAACTGAGTTTGTCCTAACTGAATTTTTTCCATCTATTTCTTTATCCAGTTCATATATTCTATATTCTGCATGTTTTCCTTCTAGTATCTGAGAGTCTTGGAGGTATTTAAAACTTTGCTGCTTCCTTGTGTGTTGGGTTATTTGGGAGTCTTTATTTAATTGGACTTAATTTAGATTGCTTTCCCTCCAAGATGTGCATTTGCATCTGCCCATCTCTAGGGGCTGCTAGCAACTCGGGGCCACTTTAGCCGAATTGGAGGTTCCTGGCTTTGTTGGGGTCTCTGGTGTGGTCGCGCTTGCTTATGCCTGGGCCGCTCCTCACCTCACTGCTGCTGTTGGCATCTGCCCCCGAGGAGGCCCTGGCTTCCCCCTTACCACGTGCATAGGCAGAACCAGCAATGCTTTTCCAAGTTTTTTGTTTGCATGTATGCTCTTTATTCCTGTTGTAGTAGGAGGGTCTGTCAGAGTACCCTGTCACAGTATTATTTCCAAACTGGAAGTCTAAAACCTGTGTTAGTTGATTGACCTTTCTCCATTGACCACATCATCTTCATCTGGACATCCCCGGCTCTGAGCAGACAGTAGGTTCTTAATTGCTGATGTGGAAGGAACAGGCCTATTTGTTGTGCACATGAATGAATCTACAGCAGCATGAAGCCGACAGAGGGATTCTAAATTCAAAATATATTCATCCATCCAACCGTTGCATTAAAGAGATGGTATGTGACTGGGAGAGCTGGCTCATACCTGTAATCCCAACAGTTGGGGAGGCTGAGGCGGAGGAGGATCGCTTGAGCTCAGGAGTTCAAGACCATCCTGTACAACATAAGATGACCTTGTCCTTACAAAAATAATTTTAAAAATTAGCTGTGTGTGGTGGTGCACACCTGTGGTCCCAGCTGCTCAGGAGGCTGAGGTGGGAGGATCTCTTGAGGCTACAGTAAGCCATGATCATGCCACTGCACTCCAGCCTGCGTGTCAGAGTGAGACCCTATCTTAAAAAAAAAAAAAGAACAGTATGTGTGTCAATTCCGTTTGCTATTATTTTTCTGAGAAAATATAAGAATCCTGACATTTTGAAACATGAAGACTGAATGTTCAAGTGTTAATAGTAAAACATCCCAATTTTCATGGTTGTAGCCTTTGAAGAAGATGGTGGAGAGAATTCGCAAGTTCCAGATTCTCAATGACGAGATCATCACCATCCTGGATAAGTACCTGAAGTCGGGCGACGGGGAGGGCACACCAGTGGAGCACGTGCGCTGCTTCCAGCCGCCCATCCACCAGTCCCTCGCCAGCAGCTGAGGGCACGCGCTGCACTCCGTAACTCAACGTGGCATGCCTTTCTCTCCGTCAACTATTGAGTGAGATTTTTAGGGACTATTTTTCAGTATCTCTGTACCTGTTAAAGGGGTTGCTTTTCAATCTAAAAGCTTAATTTTATAAAATTGACTTATTATTTTTCTAGACTAAATTGTATATGCTTTTGGTAATTAGGGACTCTGAGAATACTGGCTGCTGACTGTTGCCATCACGTTCTTACAAAATTGTTTTTCTATGGGATGTTCTGGCAGCTCTCTCTTAAAATGCTGCTGTGTTCGTTCATTCACTCATTCCGTAAGAAACTTAATACCAGCAAATGTATTAAATCCCTTGCCAGTTACCATTAACTGTAACTATTTAGCTTTTGTTTAGGGATCTTTCTGATGGCCTTTTATGAGCAGTCTTAGTTCTAAGTCATTGTTCCCATCCCTTTTTTGTGTCAGTGTTTCAGAAAATAGTGAACTTGATTCCTCTGCTTCCACTAAATCCAGCTGTGACAAAATCTAACGTGAGAACAGATCGAAAGGTTATAGAAATAAAACTAATGAGATCTATTTGCGTTTGTTTACTCACTGTAATCCTGTGCTGCTTGACTTGGCAAGGAACTCTAATTACCCTGAGCTCACACAGCAGGCTGGCTGGGATGTAGGTCACCTCCAGGGTCACCTCCAGGGCAGAGGTGGGATGGGATCGTGACACCATCCCATACACCACTCACCTCACCAGCACAGGTTTAGTTTTATATTTAGGGTTCTGCCGATAAATAAAGTGTAAAATGGCCGTGGTGGCTGCTCCACTCTGGATATAAAGAGGCTACTCAGTGCCTCTCTGTTACCTGTGCCCATGACCTGGCGGAGGCCAGCAATGTGGGAGGAGATCAGCCAGGCCCAGTGAGTGCTGCACGAAGAGGCCAGGAGCCTTGAGTCCAGCCTTCAGCTGTCCCTGATCCACAGGACTTGCATGGCTGGAGCCGGTCCACACGATCTGTCAGAATGAAAAACAATCGGTCTAGGCCGGGCGCGGTGGCTCAAGCCTGTAATCCCAGCACTTTGGGAGGCCGAGACGGGCAGATCACGAGGTCAGGAGATCGAGACCATCCTGGCTAACACGGTGAAACCCCGTCTCTACTAAAAAATACAAAGAACTAGCCGGGCGAGGTGGCGGGCGCCTGTAGTCCCAGCTACTCGGGAGGCTGAGGCAGGAGAATGGCATAAACCCGGGAGGCGGAGCTTGCAGTGAGCTGAGATTCGGCCACTGCACTCCAGCCTGGGCGACAGAGACTCCGTCTCAAAAAAAATCAGTCTAGACTACCAGTAGAGCCATGAACATGTTTGAGAAACTGAAGCCATAAAGTATTAAGGCAGTGAGGTTCTGAAAATCCTAACTGAATGGAGAAAAATGTTATGCCTGTTTATTGTAAATGAATATTACAGATAAGCACAAGTCCAGCATGATGAACTGAACTCACTTTATGTTGTAGCCTGGCAGGCATTTTACGTTATTTGGAGTATTGCAACCTTCATCAATTTTGAAATTTTCTATGGCTGCCAAGTTGCCATAAAAAGCGGGCCTCGCCTACTTTTCCGTCGGCCTTTAGAAACTGTCCAGAAGCATATGATGCACGGCACAGAAAAGTAGTAAGTGTATGAACCATTCTGTTGTACTGCCAAACTCAAGTGACATGAAGCTTAACAGAACTATTCTTTCTTTATAAAAGTTCCCTAAAATGCTTTTGGTAATGTGAATTAATAACCCCGGGGCCAGCATTCTGCTGCAGATTTAAAGGTGGTAGCTGTGCTCATCTTAGAAACTAAAGAATAGGATGAAAAAGTACTATAATTTAATTACCAAGTTTTATAAGGCTTAATTATATGCCAAATATAAAATGTAATACCTTAGGTATAAGACAGTCTTGAGTAGTATAAAATGTTAAGTAAGAATTTATTAACCTATGCATGTTCAACGAGGTCTATCCTCAAGGGGGAGAAAACTGGTTCTTTTATGTACAAAGCACAGATGTAGGTACAGTATATAAACAGATATATAGTACATCTGTAGCATTAAATGACATGGGAGGAGGCAGGGAAAAAAAGATCTAAAACAGCTCCTTAGAAGGCCAATAATAAAGTCGGAAAAAAGGGAGTTTCTATGCAGCCAGTGGTGAGCTGCATGGGGTACCAGCACCACTGGCCTGGGAGGCTCTCAGGGGTGATGGCTTGCACTGGCGCACCGAGTCACCTCCAGGCAGGAGCCACAGGCTGGAACAGGCAAACACTTTCTTCCCATCACCCAGGTGGATATTAATTCTGCCAATACTTTTTTTTAAAGGCCAATGGTTATGAGTGGGGATAGGTTCATCAGACCTTTTTTTATCATTCTACCTTTTCTGCCTATGTTTGCAATTTTCCATCAACGTCTTCATAAACCTTTTCTAGAAACCAAACTATGCAGTGGCCCAAAGGAGCTCGTAAGCAAAGTATTTGGTACAAAGAGACCATATGTTATAAACATTTTGTTTGTTCTAAGCATTCAGACTTAGAAAAGAACTTCAACTTTTTATTATAACATGAGCTAAATTTAAGAAATAACCCTAGTCTTCTATTTCCCAGAGCTGTTCAAAGTCCAAATGACAATATAACTCATTATGAAAATATACTGAAAAGTACAAGAGCGGATGTAAAACGGTAATCAAGGTTCCAGGCATCATGGGATTAGGGTAACTGAAGAACAAACCCGGCCAGGCTGCAGCAGCAGGCAGGACGCACTGGCTTGGTGAGGTGCCAAGAAGGCCGCTGAATGCACACAGGAAGCCGGATTCACGCTGATCATCTCAACCTGAGAATCCTTCCTTGGGGTGATTTCCGCCCTTTTTTTAATTTTGTACGTTTCCTTCATTCAGCAACTTAGTTTTCCCTTATTTCAAAAAATAAAACGAATCATCAAACAGGAGCCACTTTTATAGGTAAGTCACAGGATAATGTGTGGGGATAATGGTTCTTTTTTAAAATCAAAAAGCCCTTATTATATGTTCAGGGATTGATGGAGTGGGGGTGACAAATGCACATTTCAGACTTTCGTCACGAATGAAAAAATACAGCGTTTTTATAGACTTAAAACTGTCATTAGTGCATTCAGATTTTGGAGAAGGAATGAAAATGTAAAATAATTCTACAACAATACAATATTAATAGAAATCGTCATGTGCTGAGGTCATTTTAGTGAGCTACCATTGTTTAAATAGAAGTAATTTCTTGGTCCTAATTCGTCAAATCTTTAAAAAGACTGCCTTTAAAGAACATTTTTGAGGACAATGTTTTTTTAGACACATTCTGATACTCAAATTCACTTCATAACAATCACAGATTAACCTTTAATGACACCTTTCTTAAAAAGCTGTCAGATTTCCATTTCTTCGGGAGACATTTTCACCAGTGTGTTGTTCGATTCCACAGGTTAAGCTTTCTTCATTATTATTAAGAACTTCATACATATTAGAGAGATTGCCATTCATTGCTTTCTCGTCTTTTCGAAAAGATACAGGCAGACTTGCTAGACTAAAGCTGACGTCTTTAAAGGCATGCAACAAGAATATCCCCACAATGATTGTAAAGAAGCCGCTCAAAGTACCAATGACATCGTCAACGGGCATATCTTGCCACTCCTTAAAGAGAATAGCTGAACAAGTTAAAACTGATGTTGTAAAGAATACATAATATATTGGAGTCACAATGGAAGTGTTGAATATATCCAGGGCCCTATTTAGGTAATTAATCTGTGTGCTCACGCAGACGATGAGGCTCAGCAGCAGAACCCAAGCCAGGGGATGCCGCAGCACAGGCTTTCCAGCAAACAGCTCTTTGAGAGCAATGCCCAGGCCCTTCACACAGGAGACTGAAAAGGCGCCGATCACAGAGCAGATTGTTATGTACACGAGAATGTTTGTCTGTCCATGGCGAGGACCCACCACGAAGATTAGTATCAAGGCCACAATGACCACAAGGGTTGCAAAGACCACAAAACCTGGAGGAGGCAAAGAAAAGTGACATGAGTCAAATGCTTGGCTGTTCCTAAACACAGAATGCAAAACAAAATGTAATCAACTCTACAGGGAGAAAAGGTATGGCCTGGAAATAAATCAGCTTTATTTTGCTGCCCGAGCAGAAGCGCAACCACAACAATTTACTTAGATGGACACACTGGAAGATGAATGTGAGCTTCACATTCACAAACTCTCCCACCCTCAACATTGTTGCAGCAGCATTTTTATGCCAACTTCAGGCAAGAGGGATAGTGGGCTCAGAACCGAGACAGAAGCTAGGGAGGAGAAACCAGGAGGCGGCCTTGAATGTTCAACAATTTATAGATGCTTTAAAAAAAGAAAAAAAACAAGAGTTCTTCATCAAGTTTTCTCTAAAAGGGGTAAACTTTTTTTTTAATTTGCGGACAACTGCTGGAGTAACCAGCAAGTCAACTGGAGAACCTGAAAGACACTACTGGGGTTCTGGTTGAACATGGAGAATTAAAGCCAGCATGAAAATTGCCAGTAACTGTGTAGCCCTGTGGGCCAGGCATTTTTCTCAGCAATTTGTACTCAACTACCCTGTGTCACACATACTACCATTTGCATCCTCGAATGAGGGAACTGAGGCCTAGATAAGTCACATGAATTTATTCTTCCTTCCTCAAAGTCCACTAATAAAATAACACAGTAATAGGATTTTTAAAGGCACAAATACACAAAATTAAGAACAAAAGGCCAGGTGCAGTGGCTCACGCCTGTAATCCCAGCACTTTGGGAGGCTGAGGATGGTGGATCACCCAAGGTCAGGAGTTCGACACCAGCCTGGCCAACATGGCGAAACCCCAACTCTACTGAAAACACAAAAATTAGCTGGGCGTGGTGGCAGGTGCCTGTAATCCCAGCTATTTGGGAGGCTGAGACAGGAGACTCGCTCAAACCTGGAAGGTGGAGGTTGCAATGAGCCGAGACCACGCCACTGCACTCCAGCCTGGGCGACAGAGAGACTGTCTCAGAAAAAAAGAGAGGACTGAAGATAACAATCCTTCTAAGTCAGAAAGCAAAGGCGAACTAATACCTGGTACACAGATCCAGGAAAGCTGAATCCGACACACCCACTGTGATCAAAGATCAAAAAGCAATTCAGTTTGCAGCACAGCGTGCTCAAAAGGTACCAGGTGCCTCTGAAGTGGGGTAAAGGCAAGACTGAAAGTGAAGCCTGGCTGAAAAGTCCATTCAAGAAGCAAGGAGACTCCTGCCCAGTTCTGGGAGACTGTCCCTCCCGCGCCACAGAGTTCTGGGAAGCTGAGGTAAGCCATGCCTCCAGGTGTTAACCCTTCCCCCCAGTCAACTCCCAGGATGCCCACAGCCAGCCATGAAACGGGAAGCTTTTTTGCTGGGGATCTGGACCAGCCCAATTTTGACATAAAAGGAGACAGCAGGCCGGGCGCAGCAGCTCACGCCTGTAATCCCAGCACTTTGGGAGGCCGAGGCGGGCGGATCACGAGCCCAGGGGATCGAGACCATCCTGAATAACACATTGAAACTCCGTCTCTACTAAAAATACAAAAAATTAGCCGGGCATGGTGGCGGCACCTGTAGTCCCAGCTACTTGGGAGGCTGAGGCAGGAGAATAGTGTGAACCCGGGAGGCGGAGCTTGCAGTGAGCTGAGATCGCACCACTGCACTCCAGCCTGGGCGGCAGAGTGAGACTCCGTCTCAAAAAAAAAAAAAAGCCAAAGACCACCAGGAGAGAAGCCAAAACAAACAGAAAAGGGCAAAGTCTGTTTCTCCCATGTAGACAGAGGAAAACTTCAAAACAACCGTCCCCCAAAAAACAAGAAAATTATTAATATCCTCAGAAAAACAAGAAAAACTATTATTAATATCCTCAGAGAAACAATGAAACAGACTAACCTGGCACCCCAAATACCTACAAACAGTGAATCTACAACAACAAAAAAACCCCAAACAAAAAAGAAAGATTTGAGGGAATCAAAGAACCATCAAAGTAGCCAGGACTTAAGGGGCCAAAATTCAGGGAAAAGAGAAAAATCAGCCCAGCACTTACCTCTGCCTTCTCCCTTGGGGCAACTACTAATGCAAGGGGTGAGATGGCATAAAGGCCAATCAACACCGGCCTAAGCTTAAGGGGACTAGGTAAAAACAAGTTGGATTTTGGGGCTGCCTAAGCATCTGGGACTGAATGGACCAAGACCCAGAAAGGAGGGAACTATAGAGCAGTGAGCCCAAATGTCTGTGCATTTCCCCTTACGGCGTTTCCTGGCACACAAGCTGCACAGCCAAGGTCAGAGAAGCCAAATGGAAAGCCTGGCCAGGAGGCCACAGGACTAAGCAGGGATTTCAGCATCTCAAGGTACTGAGGAGCAGACCCTGGAGCTCTCAGTTTCTCAGCTGGCGGGGCCCAAACCAGTATCTGAAGCTATCAGTTGAGAGCCAAAGGGCTATGAACAAGAACAAAGGCAAACTGAGCCAGGTGCGGTGGCTCGTGCCTGTAATCCCAGCCCTTTGGGAGGCCGAGGCAGATGGATCACTTGAGCCCAGGAGCTCGAGACCAGCCTGGCCAACCTGACAAAACCCTGTCTCTACCAAAAAAGATACAAAAATTAGGCCAGGCATAGTGGCTCATGCCTGCCATTGCAACTACTTGGGAGGCTGAAGCAGGAGAATCACCTGAACCCGAAAGGCAGAGGTTGCAATGAGCTGAGATTGCACCACTGTGCTCCAGCCTGGAGCACAGCCTGATAGCGAGACTACATCTTAAAAAAAAAAAAAAAAATAGAAGAAAAGAAAATACAAAAATTAGCCAGATGTGGGGGCACACACCTGTAGTCCCAGCTACTCAGAAGGCTGAGGTGGGAGGATCGCTTGAGCCCAAGAGGCAGAGGATGCAGTGAGCCATGATCACACCACTGCACTCCAGCCTGGGCGAGAGTGAGATCCTGTCTCAAAAAAAAAAAAAAGAATGAAGGCAAACTAGAAAGAAACCAGGCCCAACAAAGCTTAAAACAATACCTTCAGGGTAAAAGTGAGCTACTGTATTCTTTTCTGCCTACCAGAAGAAATTTATGTTCTCTCTGAAGGAAGAAAAACATCACTTAAAACCTCTACACCTTCTAATATCCTATGTCCAGCATTCAATTAAAAAATGCCAACACAAAACCAAATGCCTAAAAGCCAAACACCACCACAGAAGCAGGCCTACAAAGAATTCTAAAATTAAAGTTAGCAAAGACTTTAAAATAACTAGGAATCAGAGAACAGAGGCAAGAAACTCTTAGAAATTAACAATATAATCGCAGAAATGAAAACTCAGAAGGGCTGGAAGAAAAAACTAAGAAAATCTCCCCAAAGAGCAAAAAGACAAAATGGTAAAATGAGGAAAAGAAAACATAAGAAAATTAATGATCTAGGTCAAGAACTCCAATAAACAGATGAACAAGAATCTCACAAAGAGAAAACAAGAGTATCAAAAGAGTATTCAATTCACTTCCCAAGAGTCAGACATAAATTTTCACATCAGGCCGGGCACCGTGGCTCATGCCTGTAATCCCAGCACTTTGGGAGGCTGAGGCGGGCGGATCACAAGGTCAGGAGATCGAGACCATCGTGGCTAACACGGTGAAACCCCGTCTCTACTTAAAATACAAAAAAACATTTGCTGGGAGTGGTGGCGGCGCCTGTAGTCCCAGCTACTCGGGAGGCTGAGGCGGGAGAATGGCGTAAACCCGGGAGGCGGAGCTTGCAGTGAGCCAAGATCACACCACTGCGCTCCAGCCTGGGTGGCAGAGCGAGACTCCGTCTCAAAGAAAAACAAAAAACTAAGTTCAAAAATAAAATACAGTAAGACTAATGAGACTTTTTTCTTACCTGGATCACCCAGCTTGTGAGACATTTCATTTAAAGTCTCAATCTCCTCTTCCTTTGGAGCATGAATGACCATAACTGTAGATCCTAGAATACTTAGCAAACACCCAATTTTCCCATGAAGATTAAGTCTTTCATTTAGAAAGTATGAAGAAAGAATGGCACTAAAATGGGGAGGAAAAAATTTGAGAACTTTAAAATAATCAGCTACTTTTCTTTTTCAAATATCAGTAAAACTCATAATTTAAATCACTGAACTAAACTATAACACTGAGCTTATGAAGATTCTGGCTTTTGCCAAGGGGAAAAAAAAATGGACATTTCATCATAAAATGTAAACGTTTAGACCGGGCGCGGTGGCTCAAGCCTGTAATCCCAGCACTTTGGGAGGCCGAGACGGGCGGATCGCGAGGTCAGGAGATCGAGACCATCCTGGCTAACCCGGTGAAACCCCGTCTTGACTAAAAAATACAAAAAACTAGCCAGGTGAGGTGGCGGGCGTCTGTAGTCCCAGATACTAGGGAGGCTGAGGCAGGAGAATGGCGTAAACCCGGCAGGCGGAGCTTGCAGTGAGCTGAGATCCCACCACTGCACTCTACCCTGGGCGACAGAGTGAGACTCCGTCTCAAAAAAAAAAAAGTAAACGTTTCTAGGGAATCATCTGCTTCATCATACACTACACCCGTATACTTCCCATCTTTCCACTGCAAGAAGTCAATATGAAATTCATAATAAAGAACAAGGCCGGGCGCGGTGGCTCAAGCCTGTAATCCCAGCACTTTGGGAGGCCGAGACGGGCGGATCACGAGGTCAGGAGATAGAGACCATCCTGGCTAACACGGTGAAACCCCGTCTCTACTAAAATACAAAATACTAGCCGGGCGAGGTGGCGGCGCCTGTAGTCCCAGCTACTCGGGAGGCTGAGGCAGGAGAATGGCGTGAACCCGGGAGGCAGAGCTTGCAGTGAGCTGAGATCCGGCCACTGCACTCCAGCCTGGGTGACAGAGCAAGACTCCGTCTCAAAAAAAAAAAAAAAAAAAAAGAACAAATTTGTATAAATGTATATCCTAATTAAGAACCTATACCCAGACTAGGCACGGTGCCTCACGCCTGTAATTCCAGCACTTTCGGAGGCCGAGGCGTGCAGATCACAATGTCAGGAGATCAAGACCATCCTGGCTAACACGGTGAAACCCCATCTCTACTAAAAATACAAAACATTAGCCAGGAGTAGTGGCGGCGCCTGTAGTCTCAGCTACTCGGGAGACTGAAGCAGGAGAATGGCCTGAACCCGGGAGGCAGAGCTTGCATTGAGCCCAGATTGCACCACTGCACTCCAGCCTGGGCAATACAGCGAGACTCCGTCTCAAAAAAAAAACAACAAATCTACTCATTACCAACCAGGCCCTACCAAAGTGCACATGCACTGAATGATAAATATTGGGATAAGTGTAACTTTGAATTTCACTTATTTTTTATTTATTTATTTTTTGAGACAGAGTCTTGCTCTGTAGCCCAGGCTCGAGTGCAGTGGTATGATCTCAGCTCATTGCAACCTCCGCAATGTTCAAGTCATTCTCCTGTCTCAGCCTCCTGAGTAGCTGGGACTACAGGTGCCGCCACCACGCCCGGCTAATTTGTGTATTTTTAGTAGACAGGATTTTACCATGTTAGTCAAGCTGGTCTCAAACTTCTGACCTTAGGTGATTCCATACCCGCCTCGGCCTCCCATAGTGCTGAGATTACAGGCATAAGCCACCACTCCTGGCAACTTTGAATTTTATAAAACTGAAATCGAAGTAGAACTAGTACTGGCTCTATATACAAGCAAAAGCATTTTCTCCCACAAATCAATAGCCTGCCTATGCACAGAAGTACTTTTTTAAAGCAATTACTTACTACATAGTGTAAAAAGCAAAGTTCTCCAGGTTGTTGAAATGTAAATTGTGTTGAACACATGTAATTATATGGTACTGAATATTTTACAAACTAAGATACTGACGACTGTTTCTACATGAAAAATGTTGTGTCCTTACCTTACTAGTACACTGAGAGCTCCTAGTGGAGTCACTAGCGTGGCTGGTGCAAACGCATATGCAGCAAAGTTGGCCACCTCACCAGCTCCCACTTGGAGACAGACAAAAGAGAAACTCAGATAAGAATGTATGTACTCAACTTTGAAATGCCTGCATTTTATGCAATATCTATATATTATTTCAACTGTATTTAGTAACCTCCATATTTCTCCAATTTATTTATTTATTTTTTGAGATGGAGTCTCACTCTGTCGCCCAGGCTGGAGTGGAGTGGTGTGATCTCAGCTCACTGCAAGTTCTGCCTCCCGAGTAGCTGGGACCACAGGTGCCCGCCACCACGCCCGGCTAATTTTTTTGTATTTTTAGTAGAGATGGGGTTTCACCGTGTCAGCCAGGATGGTCTCAATCTCCTGACCTCGTGATCTGCCCGCCTCAGCCTTCCAAAGTGCTGGGATTACAGGCATGAGCCACCACGCCCAGCCTCTCCAATTTATTAATAAGGGTTATGGGTCTGTAAATTTCCAGCATTACAGTAAGAGTCCAAGTCAATTAAAAGTATTCTAGAAACAACACATATCTATAAATCTAACTGAAGAAATCTAGTTCATGCTGACATAAGGTATTTAAATAAAAATTTTAAATAGATACTTATATCCCATGACAGTAAATAAAAATCACTGAGAAGCAGCCGACATGAAGTAAAAGGTACTCTTCCCCAAGTCCTTTTACTTGCTCTTTTTAAAAATGCAAATCATGCTATATGCCAGGTACTGTTCTAGAATCAGGATATATACAGCAGGGTGCAAAACAAAGACACTGCTCCGATAAAAACTTTTTTTTTTTTTCTGAGACAGAGTCTGGCTCTGTCACCCAGGCTGGAGTGCAGTGGTGCCATCTCGGCTCACTGCAACCTCCACTTCCCGGGGTTAAAGCGATTCTCCTGCCTCAGCCTCCCAAGTAGCGGGGATTACAGGCACATGCCAACACACCCAGCTGATTTTTGTATTCTGAATAGAGACAGGGTTTTACCATGTTCGTCAGGCTGGTCTTGAATTCCTGACCTCAGGTGATCCACCCACCTGAGCCTCCCAAAGTGCTGGGATTACAGGTGTGAGCCACGACGCCCAGCCTCTCATAAACTTTTAGTGAGAGAAGACAAACCAAGCACATGTGCCAAGAGGTTAAAAGTGTTATGAAGAAAAACAGTTCGGGCCGGGCGCGGTGGCTCAAGCCTGTAATCCCAGCACTTTGGGAGGCCGAGACGGGCGGATCACAAGGTCAGGAGATCGAGACCATCCTGGCTAACACGGTGAAACCCCGTCTCTACTAATACAAAAAGCTAGCTGGGCGAGGTGGCCGCCGCCTGTAGTCCCAGCTACTCGGGAGGCTGAGGCAGGAGAATGGCGTGAACCCGGGAGGCAGAGCTTGCAGTGAGCTGAGATCCGGCCACTGCACTCCAGCCTGGGCTTCAGAGCGAGACTCCATCTCAAAAGAAAAAAAAAAAAAGAAAAACAGTTCGGGAAAAAGAATGAAGTGCTGGTGATGAAAGAAGGCATCCTACTGTGTGTCATGGCATTAGATAGGGGGTCTCTCATAAGGAAACTTTAGAACACTGGGAAATTACGTCCCACTAAGGAATTATCTAAACTGAAAGGCGACTGAGGAATCCTACGCAGGGCAGAGGCATGATCTCACAAAAGGATCCCTCTTGACTACTGCTTTTCCAAAACAGTTATGCCAGTTTTCATTTAGCAGTGTATGAGAGCTCCCTCTCCTCCACACTCTCCCTGCTGATCTGCTAGGAGCATGGGATGACTCTGCTCTGCTTTCAATTAGCATTTCCCATTTTCATTTGTTTATGGGCCCTATGAAATCTTTTAGGGAAGTGGCTGTTCAAGTTTTTCCTGTTTTCTCTTATTAAGGTAATTCTTTATATATTTCAGATATAATCTTTTATTGATTAATAATATTACAATTATCTTCATTTACACTCTACAATTTGCCTTTTTATTCTCTTGTTAAACTCGTTCAATTCCTAAAATGTCTTTTAAATATGGTTTGTTACCATTAAAATTCAATCAAGGAATTTGGCTGTAATGTCTCAAATATCTTTATATCAAGGATACTCTCTACTCTCTCGTTCCTATTTATCTAGGATTGACTTCTTAAAAAGAAAAAAAAAAAGTTGGAGAAAGCTTTTTAATTAATTAGGAAATTATACACGTTGCTCTATTTTTTTTTAATACTCTAGAAATTACATGTATGTTTAACTTGTGAAGTCTAATGTTAATATTTAGCTTATTTCCTTCTGCATAATGCCAGAACCTTAGAACTCTTAATCCATTTTCTCCCTTCCAATTGATTATTGTTTGTATTTTTATAAATTTTATGCATGGATATTTTAAGTCCACAAGCATCTCTTTAACGTTTATTACTCAGATGTACTCATATACTCACCACTCTTCCCTCCTGTATTTCTAAACTTAATTTAGGTTTTGTTTTTTCTATTTAAGAGGAGTCTCCAGTGTCACTCCAGGATAGAGTGGCAGCGGCGTGATCCGTGCTCACTGCAAACTCCGCGTCCTAAGGTTCAAGCAATTCTCCATTTCAGGCCTCCTGATATAGCTGGGACTACAGGCACCTGCCACCACACCGGCTAATTTTTCTATTTTATAGAGACAGGGTTTCACCATATTGATCAGGCGATCTCAAACTCCTGACCTTGGCTAATTTTTCCCTATTTTTAATAGAGACAGGGTTTCCCATATTGATCAGGCTGATCTCAAACTCCTGACCTCAGGTGTGCCTCAGCCTCCCAAGGTGCTGAGATTACAGATGTGAGCCACCATGCCCAGCCTGAACACTCTTTTAAATTTGCTTTAGTATAAATAAATTATCAGTTTATCTAAAACATGTTTTAGTTTCATTCTTCAAGGATATTTTCCCTGAGTATTCTACTGCCAGCTACTTTTTTCTGCACTTTGAAGCTGTATTTCCAACTGTTTTCTACCTCCAATGGTGCTGAAAACTCAGCTGTCAATCTGCTGCCCCTTTGAGGGTACTATGAGCTTTTACTTGGACTGCTTTTAAGATATTCTGTCTATGGTTTTCATCAGTTTTACTATGGTATGTTTACATCCAGTTTTCTTTTCACAGGTTCTGCGTAGGTTTTATGGGGCTTCTTGGATCTGTGGTTTGATAACTTTGGTCAGTTCTAGAAAATTCGTAGCCATTTTCTCTCCAAATACTGCTTCTGATTCTGTCCCCTTTTATTGAAACTCCAACTATTTACTGAATCGTCTAAGTTCTATAACCCTCTCATGTATATTTTCCATCTTTTCTTGCTTGCTTCAATCTAGACAGTCTCTTCCAAACTACCTCTGGTTAAGTCTCTCTTCAGCCATACCTGACCTATTGTTAAGTCAATTCATTCATTTTCATTAGTTTTTAATTCTATAATTTCTATTTGTTTTGCAAATCTATAATGTCACTATAGTCTAGTTTATTCTCAGAATGACAGTTCCTTGTGGTAAAAACATTTATTTTAGAGTCATACCACCTCCAATATCTGTAGTCTATGACTCAAGTTTCTATCTGTTCCTTTTAGTAGTTTCTTAATCTCATATGCCTTAAAAAAAAAAGAGAGGTTGATTTTTATTTTTAAAATTACTCGCTAAAACAATTTTCGGTGAGAATGGTATTGTATCTTCAATAGAGAATTTTTACTTTCTTCTGCCAGGTGCCATAAAGCACTAACAGTTTGGGGCCAAGGCTGGCATCATCTGGTGCACACGAATTATCAGTGCATTGTCCCTGCCTCACTCCTAGCACCCAGCCTTCCCAGAGTACCAGCCCAGTGCAGGTGGTGGCTCCTACTCTTGGCAGCCCCAGACTCTGTGCTGTTAGTTCCGTTCAAAGATTCACTTTCTCAGCTGCGTCCTCTAGAGTCTGCAGTTAACCTCAAGAGCAGAAGTATCTCTAGCTTATTCCTCTGAGCTCTAGTCCTTTCTCTCATCTTTTCTTTCTTTAGTGGAAACTGCACATTCCCTAATATTGGCCAGGTAATTTTTGACTATCATGTCACCTTCGATGCTTTTAAAAACATGGTTTTGATATTCTCTTTCAAACTTGTTTTCAACAGAAATATTCAATGAGGCCGGGCGCGGTGGCTCACGCCTGTAATCCCAGCACTTTGGGAGGCCGAGGCGGGCGGATCGTGAGGTCAGGAGATCGAGACCACCCTGGCTAACACGGTGAAACCCCATCTCTACTAAAAATACAAAAATCAGCCAGGCGTGGTGGCGGGTGGGCCTGTAGCCCCAGCTACTGGGGAGCCTGAGGCAGGAGAATGGCGTAAACCCAGGAGGCAGAGCTTGCAGTGAGCCAAGATTGCACTACTGCACTCCAGTCTGGGCAACAGAGCGAGATTCCATCACTAAAAAAAAAAAAAAAGAAAGAAATAATAATTTAATTACCTAGTACATCATTACCATAAACACTACATATTGTTTTCTGATGTTCAAAAGTGTTATATAAACTGCTAATCTCAAGGTCACCAAGGACTTCCATATTGCTAAACTCAGTGGTCATTTTTCAATCCTCATCGCACTACTCTCTGTATCTCTTGGAGACAGGGGTCTTGCTATGCTGCCCAGGCTGGTCTTCAACTCCTGGGTTCAAGGGATCCTCCCACCTCAGCCTCCCAAGCAGCTGGGATGACAGGTATGAGCCACCATGCCCAGCTTTCATCACACTTACTCTACCTCAGCAACACCTGACACAATCGACCACTCTCTGTTCCATGAAGCACTTTCTTCACTTGGCTCCACAACATCAGGCTCACATCATCTCACCCTTCCACTCTGGCTGCTCCTTCTCAGCCTCTTCTCACTCCTCCTCCTGACCTCTAAATGGACCTGGTCTGATCTTGGGCCTATCTATCTACATACCTATGTATCTATCTAAGACAGGGTCTCACTCTATCTTATCTATCTATCTAATCTAATCCATCTAATCTACCTACCTACCTACCTACCTACCTACCTACCTACCTATGAATGACAGGGTCTCTCTCTGTTGCCCAGCCTTTAGTGCAGTGGTGTGATCACAGCTCACTGCAGCCTCAACCTCCTGGGCTTAAGCAATCCTCCCACCTCAGCCTCCCAAGTAGCTGAGAATACAAGTGCACAACATCACACCTGGCTAATTTTTGTATTTTTTAGTACAGACAGGGCTCTACCGTGTTGGCCAGGTTGGTCTCGAACTCCTGGACTCAAGTGATTTGCTCATCTCAGCCTCCCAAAGTGCTGGGCTTACAGGTGTGAGCCACGGTGCCCAGCCTTTTTCTATTTTCGTTTCCTCCATGATCTCATCCAGTCTTATGGCTTTAAAATAGCAAGGATGACTCTCAAAATGTTGTCTCCAGCCTAGGCCACTGCATAGAATTCCAGACCTGTCTACCAAACTACCAACTTCACATATCTACTTGAATATCTCATAGGCATTTCTAACTTTAACACATCTAGACCAAACTCCAGATTTCACCCACCCCATCAGCCCAGGTCCTTCCTGCAGTCTTACCATCAGGCAACTCAATTCTTTAAGTGACTACAGCAGAAAACCATCATGACATCCTAAACTCTTGTCTCTCACACCCTACAATTTGGTGAATGAGCAAATCTTGTGTGTTCTACCTTCAAAATACATTCAGAATTCTGTCCCTTCTCACCACACTCATTGATACGACCCTGGAATGCTATCATCACCTCTTACCTGATTACTGCAATGGCCTCTTACCTGGTTTCTCTGCTTCTGCCCCTATGCAGTCTATGCCTCAACACAGCAGCCAGAGAGATCCTATTAAAAAAGACTGACCATGTCATGCTGCTCGAAAGTCTCTAATGACTTCTCATCTCACAACAATCAAAGTCCTAGGCCGGGCACAGTGGCTCATGCCTGTAATCCCAGCACTTTGGGAGGCCAAGGCAGGCAGATCACCGGAGGTCAGGAGTTCGAGACCAGCCTGGCCAACATGGTGAAACCCCGTCTCTACTAAAAATACAAAAATTAGCCAGGCATGGTGGTGGATGCCTGTAATCCCAGCTATTCAGAAGGCTGAAGCCAGAGAATCGCCTGAACCTGGGAGGCAGAGGTTGCAGTGAGCCCAGATCATGCCACTGCACTCCAGCCTGGGCAACAGAGCGAGACTCCATCTCAACAAAAAAAAAAAAAGAGTCCTTCCCATTACCTACAAAGCCCCACACGATCTGGGCCTCCTGAGCTCTCTGAACTGATTTCTTGCTACTTTCCCCCACATTCACTCCCTCATTCCTACACCTGCCTCTTTAATGTTTCCCAAAGTTTTGCTAATCCAGTATTGCCTAACAAAGCACCCCACATTTGGCAGTTTAAAACAACAATCACCATTTCCCCTCATGGTTCCCGTTAGTCAGGACTTTAGAAAGGAGTAAGTAGTTCTCACTCAGGGTCTTTCAAGAGAGTGCAGTCAAGATTTAAGGCCGGGCGTGGTGGCTCATGCCTGTAATTCCAGCATTCTGGGAGGCCGAGGCAGGAGGATTGCTTGAGCCCAGGAATTCAAAACCACCATGGGAAACACAGTGAGACCTCATCTCTAAAAAAATAAACAAAAATTAGCCAGCCTAGTGGCATTAACCTGAGGTCCCAGCTACTTGGGAGGCTGAGGTGGGAGGTGGCAGGTTGAGGACGCAGTGAACTGAGATCACACCACTGCACTCCAGCCTGGGCAACAGCGTGAGACCCTGTCTCAAATAAATAAGTAAATAAAAAGATTAAAGCCAGGGCTGCGGTCATCTGAAGGCTGGGCAGGAGCCAGAGGACCCACATCCAAGGTGGCTCACTCACAGGACTGGCAAGTAGGTCCTGGCAGAGTGAGAGACTGGGGAGCTCTCCACGGCTGCCTGAGTGTCCTCAGAGCACAGCAGCTGGCTTCCCTCAAAGTGAGCAATCCAAGGAATCAGTGAAAAAGCTGCAATGCCTCTCACAGCTTCACCTCGGAAGACACGCATCATCACTTCTGTGGTATTCCTGGATCACACTGTTTTGAACTGCACTAATTCACGGTGAAGGGCGATTAGAGAAAGGTGTGAATACCGGGAGATGAGTCACTGAGGGCTATCGATCACACATTAACTGGCCTGGCATGTTCCCCGCTCATGGCCTTCACAGTTACAGTTTCCTCCTGCTTCAAGGGTTTCTCCCCCAAACATCATACGGGCAGATCACTCGCTTCCATCTTTTATCCAAATACCTTTCAGTGAGGCTGGCCCTGGCTGTCCATCTAACGTACTAATAAACCTATCTATCCTGCATTTCACAATACTCCTTCCGACTTCACGCCTTCTCCTCCGCATTTATCACCATGCACAGGCACACAAACATTTTAACTTCTTTGTCTTGTTTAATGTCTCCCAGATCTAGAATGTAAGCTTCATGTGGGTGGAGATTTTTCAGTCTTTTCCTCTCACTGATGTATCTCCAGCATCTAGAACAATGCCTGGCATACAAGACATGATCAGTAAGTATTTGTTGACTGAACAACCGTCAGTCAAGGCTCGGTGTCTTCAGAATATTTTTTTTTTTTTGAGACAGTTTCACTCTTGTTGCCCAGGCTGCAGTGCAATGGCACGATCTCAGCTCACTGTAACCTCCGCCTCTCAGGTTCAAGCGATTCACCTGCCTCAGCCTCCCGAGTAGCTGGGATTACAGGCATGCACCACCACGCCCAGCTAATTCTTTCGTATTTTGATTAGAGACAAGGTTTCTCCATGTTGGTCAGGCTGGTCTCAAACTCCCGACCTCAGGTGATCCACCCGCCTCAGCGCCCCAAAGTGCTGGGATTACAGGCGTGAGCCACGACGCCCGGCCCAGAATAACTTTTTTTTTTTTTTTTTTTTTTTTGGAGGGGGTCC